>NW_024096525.1:2895000-3017500 GCF_016545835.1 Crotalus tigris
CTTTGCAGCAGCTCTGCAAAGGTTTCCAGCTCCCAAAACAGATTGCTAAATTAAAAAAAAAAAAAACTTATGCTGGCTTGCAGGGACTAAATCCAGCAATGCCACAGGTGTACATATCTAAGGATCTGGACCTAAGCGCTTACATTTTCTGATAACCAGTTTAGCACTGTAGTCTAAATGAGTTAAATTATCTTCCCATCCAAATCAATGGCACTTAAAACCATAATTAATAGAACCCTCTTTCAACTCACTTAATGTGAATCCAATGCAGCTGAATAAATATAAGCATTCATAAACCAGACTACAGTAAGGAGCAAGGATCGCTCACCCTTAGATTTTAGTGTCTTCTTTGCTGGAAAGATAATAGAGGAAGAGGAAATTTCTGGAACTGCTCGTTAGATGCTCTAAAGGTTCTTCAATCTTCTCCATAAAATCTTAAACTTTTCCAAGACTTTGAAGTGCAAAAGAACTAAGCTGGTGACAGATTTGAAGGTAAGGATCAGAATTTTAAATGTGGGAAATGAACCAATATCCATGGTGAGAGCCTTAGTGGCGCAGTGGTTAGAATACAGCATTACAGGCTAACTCTGCCAGCTGCCAGCAGTTTGATCCTGACCGGCTCAAGGTTGACTCAGCCTTCCATCCTTCCGGGGTCGGTAAAATGAGGACCTAGATTGTTGGGGGCAAGATGCTAACACAATGGAAGAGCAGCCATCGGAACTTCAAATTCAGGTCGTAAATACATTTTGGGAGGGGGGCAAACGGTCGCCAAGCCACCGTTGGTAAGTTGAGAATACCTATAACAAGTTATTATGATTACTCCCTCATTAGGCATGTAATAATTTTCCACCCCACAAGTTATGGAGGTCTCACACACTGTATCTAAGACTTCTGAAGCAGCATCAATTATGCACCTTTCTCCTAAGAGAGAGATTCTGACTATCTCCAGATTATCTCTTAGCACATTATGTTTATCCATCATTTGTCTCCAACCTTCCTTTTACGTTGGTGTCAGGGAGAGTGAATTGATTTTTTTCTTGCCTCTTTAAGTACAAAATAATTTCTGGACTCTGCTCTTTTTTTTTTTCTCCTTGACCAAGAGTTATGTCCTGCTGCAAGCTTATCTTAGCCTGCCTGCTAGGGCATTGTTTATAACCTTGTTAATAACCCCATTACGATAGCACCAACATCTATGCAAACAGAAATTTCACACCCAACTTTCAATAGATAAGACATTTTCTCTTCTTGCCCCTTCCCTGCAAATACCCACTATATATATGAAGTTGGATGCTTTCTTTTTGGGGGGTGGGGGGTGGGGAGTGGGGGTGGGGTGGAGGAATAACTCCTTGTTTCATAATGACTCATGCATAACCTTTTCCTTAGCTTTATTGCTTTCTGTGAAAGAAACAATTTACCCCATTCTTGCACAGACTATTTTCTCTGTGTGATCCACTTGTGTGGAAGTTTGGAAAATAATTTACCGATATTTCAGTCTCAAAAATAGCTTTGGAAGACAAAGGTTCCTGTTGATATCAAAGTGCAGGCACGGTGGGCGAGAGAAAGATGGGAATGAACCATAGGAAAACAAAACAATATATAATAAATTGGGTAACTTTTTACTTGCGCCAGTTTGAAACGTTAAGTTGAATGAGATCTGACAGGCATTTCCTGTCTGGTTTTGTGGTTATCGGCACTAGAAGTTTGCCCAGTGAATGTAGCCATTTTCAAACTTTTTATTTGCAATCCCGTGCACATGAGCTAATTTTGCAGAACCTTTTGGATCCTATCTGATTCTAATGGATCTGGCAGTTGACTAAGGTATTCTCTATCCACAACATGTGACAGTTACATCAAGTTCACTATTTCCCAGTAGCCTATAATCCCAATTCGGTGATTTGAACCTGAAGAGCCTAAATAACTTCTGAAGGGCCTAAATAACTTCTGAGAGGTCCTTGGTGCTCTCTGAGCTTGGTTGTTTTCTTGCAGATGTTTCATCACCCAACTAGGTAACATCATCAGTGCTGGAAGGGAATGGGACGGAGAGCAAACCCCACTCCTTTCTAGCATGATGCTATCTTGTTGAGTAATGAAACATCTGTAAGAAGACAATCAGGCTCAGATTGCATCAAAGACTTCACAGTCCAATTCTGAGATGTAAATATTCTCCTCTGTTCCTAAATAGCTTCCATTAATTATGTAAGTCAAAGGGAGAAGAAACATTAGAAGAGAATATTGATAGCTCAAGGTTGAACCGTAGGCCCCCTGGTGCTCTCTGAGCATGATTGTTTTCTTGCAGAGATTTCATTACCCAAACTAGATAACATCATAAGTATATGATCACTTAGTACCAATGGTGTTACCTAGTTGGATAATGAAAGATCTGCAAGAAAACAACAAAGCTTAGTGAGCACCAAGGACCCCACATCTGGGAGGTCACATAAATGTATCCCTTTATCAGAGGTGTAAGGGCAGGACTCTTCTTCAGCAATTATAGAAGCACTGCCACTGGAAAAGCCCTTCTTGATGTCTCCTGCTACAACTGGAAGCCAAGGAGGCTGAAGACCAAAGACATGATAGTGTCCAGTGGAAAAAACACATTTTCACCAACCCATCTTGCTCATCATATCATTAATGGAGGGGATGAATGCCAGCTTCCCCCTATGGCTCTGTCTCTGACAGGATCTTCTACTTTGATTGAATTTCAGAAGCAATTTCTCTTTCATCCAATTGAGGAGAATATATATATATATTTGGCTGATGAAAGCTAAGTGGTTTTATATTAATCAGCTTTTGTTTATATTTTCATCCTGGTGCTCGACTTTCCTTTGCTTTTCTAATATGCACACACCTAGGATTTGCATTTTTAATGTAAATATATATATATATATATATATATATATATATATATATATATATATATATATATGTATGTATGTTTTCTGAGGTTTTCGCGGGTGTTTGTATGTAGGTCTTTGGTTGTTCGGGTTTTCTCCCGCGTAAAATTGGAAGTGTCTTGGCGACGTTTCGACGAAGTCCATTCGTCATCTTCAGGCTGGTGTTTTCAGCTTTGTGCTTCGAGCAGCAGTGTATATATATATATATATATATATATATATATATATATATATATATATATATGTAGGTCTTTGGTTATTTGGGTTTTCTCCCGCGTAAAATTGGAAGTGTCTTGGTGACGTTTTGACGAAGTCCCATTCGTCATCTTCAGGCTGGTGTTATGTTATATATATTACCTTGAGTGTTTTTTGATGCACCCAGTCGGCCCAAATATGGGAGGAAGAAATCTTTTGGGGCTGACAGGGTGCATCAAAAAACACTCAAGGTAATTCTCCTCCCCTGGTCTCTTCCCTCCCTGACACAGCTGACAAAGTGAGAAAGAGCCTGTGGCCTAGAGGTTAACATAGCTGCCTAATGTGCAAGCAGCCCAGGTTCAAATCTCAGAAGGGTATGTCTGGCTGATGAGAGCTAATTAGCTCAAAATAGCTATTCCAATCTCCCTTAATTCTTTGTTAGCAATCCAAAAATTGAAATACACACACACACAAACACACGTGTGTGTGTTTGTGTATCTGTGTATATGTTTGTGTGTGTGTGTGTGTGCCCCAGAATTGTGAGTGTTTTGCAGCCAGAATCAATGATAGGAATTTGGACAGAGAAAACAGTCACTAGTTGCTGAAACTGTTTTAATCAGAGGAGGGTAGGGACTGATGCCTGTGACAGGTGTCAAAAATTGTAAGGTCATCCAGAAGGTGAACGTGCACCATTAGCTTGGAATGGAGAGAAGAAGGGAGAAGAATCTCAATCAGGATGAGAAAATATCTCCAGAGATATCTAAGCATCTTCAAGTGTGATGACTGGGGGAGGGCAGGAGCATGCTGGAGAAACAGCTTGGGACCTTTCAGAAAAGCAAGTCCAATAATCAGCCTTGAAAGCGGCTGGAGTCAGGAGAGGGGTTGATGACATCCTCACTTATTTTCTCAGCTCGGCTTGCATTTGATCCAGTGGCTGATTAAGTCTCGCCGGCCCACATGCGCAGCTGCTCACAAGATACACAGAATGAGCGCTTAATGACTCTTTGAGCTGGCACACTTGCTAAATGAGTGTGGCGTGTGGTGGCAACTGTAAAGGACATGCGGACTGATTGGGTGTGAAAACCAGCAGAAAGAGACGGCAGAAATGTTGAGAAACAGAGAAAAGGAAGCCAAGAAAAAAGACACTGAAGCCTACCAAGGATAGGCCCTCCACCCCATATACAGAGTATAAAGCTTGTTTGCTCAAAAGAAAGCTGCCCCTGGATTCATTAGTGCTTACTCTAAGGGAAAAGTGCCCATGAATTAATAATATAATTGCTTTTGCCTCAATGTTCTTGAGGAATTTTAAAGAAAGGCTGTACCATCTAAGACATGGGTAGGCCACCTTGGCTCTTTTATGACTCGTGAACTTCAACTCCCAGAATTCCTGAGCCAGCCACGCTGAGGGGAAACGGAGAGGTTTCCAAGCTGAGCCATGCTGGCTCAGGAATTCTGGGAGTTGAAGTCCATGAGTCATAAAAGAGCCAAGGTTGCCTACCCCTGGTCTAAGAGAAAGCATCCCACAAAACACGAAAGGACAGGGAAAAACTGCAAGACCAATTGTCTTCACTCAGTCTGTCTATGGAGACTCTCAGCCATCCAGGTGATGGTTGTCCCAAAGATGCTTTTTCAAGAGGCCACTGGACTTGGTCTGTTTTTCCTTGAAGAGGTTTCGCTTCTTGTCCAAGAAGCTCCTTCAGTTCTTCAGTCAGAACTGTAGAAGCTTCTTGGCTAAGAAGTGAAACGTCTTGAAGGAAAAATAAAGGAAGTCCAGTGGCCTCTTGAAAAAGCACCTTTGGGATGATCCTCACTCAGCCATTCACTTCTTGGCATCTGGTGTAGGCCCACAGCTTCAAAATAAAGATGTGTTCCCAAAGCATTTTTATCACCATTAGATCCTACATGTTATGTAGCATATTGGGCAGCAAAGGATCTCCAACATTTTTGATGTTGGGTGAATACTCCAGCATCTTCCCATGTGATGTTTTTAAGTCTTCCATGAATGTTCTTCGCCATGTATATGTATCCATACATGTTCCCAAAGGGGTTGGGAAAATATGAAGATAAAATAAAAGCAACAGCAGAAACTTAAAATAGTGAAATTAGGCAGGCCTACTTCAATGGTCCATTTAAAGGTATAACATGTTGGCTTTGCTGCAACTTAAAAAAAAACACCCACTAGAAATTAAATTTGCAGAACTGTCAGAACTTTCCTAGGGAATAGCTTCATAGATTTATTCATTATTTTTTTTTAAAAAAAATTAATCTAGTATATATTCCATCCAGTCACAAAATCTCTTAGCTGGTCACAAAAACAAACAGAATAACAGTTAAAACAATCATAAACAAGAAGAACATAAATACACTTTTTGTATTAATTCACCGTCTCCTGATGATTGAGTCAAAGTTACCTAGCTGGCATTCAGGACTAAGCAAGGATTAGAATGCATGGTCTCCCCATTTCGAATCCAGCACCTTAACCATTAAGCCAAACTAGCTCTCTTGTTACAATTTTATTTTATTTTATTTTATTATTTTATTATTTTATTTTATTTTATTATTTTATTATTTTATTTTATTATTATTTTATTATTTTATTTTATTATTTTATTTTATTTTATTATTTTATTATTTTATTTTATTATTGTTTTATTATTTTATTTTATTATTTTATTTTATTTTATTTATTTTATTATTTTATTATTTTATTTTATTTTATCATTATTTTATTATTTTATTATTTTATTTTATATTTTATTTTATTTTATTTTATTTGCAGCTCTTCCAGTTTCTACAAACCTTCCTTAAAATGCAGTGCCCAGAGCTACATAGTTTTATCACTTAACACTGGAGAATACACAAGAACTCAACTATACCTCTGTTGATGGAATGGTATGTACCTTTCTAACAGTCAAATCACATACCTGCTTCGTATTCAGCTGGTGATCAACTACAATCCTGCAATGTTTTTCAGAGATGCAATGATTCAGTCCACCTTATGCGTGTGTATTGGATTCCTTTTTTCCTATCTGTACTGCCTTTGAGGTAAAATTCTAGCAGGAAAATCGCCTAAACATGACCTTGTCTCCCTTGAACTCTGAAGCTCGTCCTTCCGATGAATACTGGACCCATCGCTAAATCAACCGCCGCCTGAGTTGATGAATCAGCCAATTAAAACCTCCAACCTGGTGGAGAAATTAAAGAAGGGAGGCAAAGAATCCATTTGGAAAAGCCCAAATGTTCCAGGCTGACACAAACAGTCGGAATAAATATTACTAGTGCGTTCTTGTAGCTATAAAAAATTAATTTGCTATTCCAGAAATGGGATTTTGTTATTGCAAATGAGTAGTATTGTTGCTGTTGTTCACTATGCAGCTTGCGAGAATGGCTTCTTATTCAGCTCATTCAGCTTTTATTGGTTGGGGAGGGGGTGGGTGGGTTTTTTTTTCCTTCGCTGTTTGAATTGCAGCATAAAGCAGGTTGCTGAGGCCCTGTCTGCTGGTTGGACATTTCTCAAATGCCATGCACGTTGTCCTCAGAGAAACCCTGTTCACATTTTGTCCCCCTCCATCCTTTCTTATATTTTGTCCCCCTCCGTCCTTTCTTATTTGCCCTAAGCAGATCTAAGAAATAGATGTGCATGTTCTTTCTCTCTCTCCCCCACACCTATCCGCACACAGCTGGCCACATTTGAAATATGACCGTGTTCAGCCCTACAGACAACAAGCTGTCTTAATAACATTCTCCTTTGCAAAGTGCTTTGTGTTAAACATTTATGAGACAATGTGAGAACAGCTCTTGGCACTGCCAGGAAAGGCAAGAGGGTTAGGGTTCCCCCGGCAGCACAAACGTTGTCCTTCTTCTGTCCCTTTGTGCTGTGGGCTGCCATCCTTTCCCTCCCCAGCCCATTTCTAGGAAGCCGTCAAAATGGCTTGTTTCTTTTCTTTTTAAACCGCTGAAAACTAGATTGGACATTGAAAGCAGTCCCAATTTATTTATGCAATTAACTTTCCAGAGATGATCTCTAGCTTCTGACAGCCCTAATCCACAGTTGGCACAGTGGCGTAGTTCCAGCATTGAGTCCTAAGGTGACTTATTTTTGGCTTCTGGCTTTGTATAGGAGGAAAAGCTTTTCCCTGCAATTTATATACCCTGGGCTGGCAGCTCAGCCAATTGTGTGAACTTACTCATTATAGCTGTCAATAAGCCAGGATTTAAATAATCCATGGCTTTGCGCGACACTTGCAAACCCAGTCCCATTCTCCAGGTCAAGATGCCCTGACATTCCTGGTGGAGGAGACAGATAAACAAGGTTGCATCAAGATGTTTTGAAAATTAATCTGGCTATCTTAAAGCATTTTTGAAGTTGCTGTGGGTATTCCTATGTGAGAAATAAGTCAACATTTATTTTGCATTTAAAAAAAAATAAGTGAGAGAAAGGTTAAGTTTATTGCACTTGCAAAAGTTTCAGAGTGTGCATTCTTAGGAAAAAGATGAGAATATGAGTCTCTCTAATGCTGGGTTTTATGGTCAACATTGCTCACTTGCCGGTCATTCTTGCTACATTGATAGTTAAGAATGCACCACCTTTTTAGAACAAATTTAGCTAACCAAGTGGTTCTTCGCCCATGTCATCTCTGTCTTTATACTTTCTCTCTTTTCCACTGTCCAGTGTGAAAGGTAAAGGACATCTTGTGGGTTTTACTCTGCTAGCATTGTCCAAAGACATTTCTGCAGTCGTGTGGCCAGTGTGGCATCAAAGAGCACTGTTCCCACTGAAGTGGTACTTATTTATCTACTCACATTTGCATGCTTTTGAATTGCTAGATTGACAGGAACACGGAAGCTCACCCCGTTGCGAACCTGGGATACTGGCTTTTCAGCTGACAATCCCAGTATCTTAACTGCTGAGCCAGCTGTTCAGCTGTATTGAGTCAACAATGGGGCAAGGAAGAGACATACATAATATTTGTAATAATTTCACAGACAGCTCAGTAGTTTTCTGATCAGGATCCTTATTCTTGCTGGCAGATCCTTCCTTGTGGTTTAATTTAACAAAGAGATTCAGGGCAAAGCCCTGCTAATTAAAACAATGAATGCTGAATGAAGGTTTATTCTCGTGTGGGTCAGCTGGACCAAGAGACCACAGGCACATAAGCATATTCAAAAATGCTTCTTACTGGACACATATTAGTGTGCCATCTTCTATTAAAGATAGAAGGAGGTGTAGTGTTGTGTCCTGAGCCTGCAAAAGCAGGCTCAGGACGTTGCATTGGTCCCGGGCATTCCAAAAGCTGCCCGGGATCAGACAGAGCAGCGCCGGCCTTGTGCACATGCGCCAGGCGCAAAAACGCTCTGTTCCTATTGGTTGACACTGTCCGGGCTTCTGGCCATATAAAAAGGCCTGCGTGCCTTTTGCTTTTGCTTTGGTTGTTGTAGAAGGAGAATAAAGTGTTTGTTCAGCATTGCCATGAGTCTTCATCATTTGCACGCGAACGAAGTACACAATATGTAGTATCAAGATTAAGATGGGGGGGGCAATATTTCTGAACAAGAGCTCTCTGGAGTTTTGATTTCCATTGTAAAATATATCCCCAAAGTGCTTTTCTAAAAGGCAACTGGATTCCTTAGCTTTTTCCCCTTGAAAACATTTGCTGATGAAAATGTGGGTTTAATGTTGTGTTCTTGGCCCTATTATTTGTATTTGTAACAACAACAAAAAAAACCCCTGCCCCCCTTTTTTCCCCTCTGTCTGGAAGAAGTATTTCCATATATTTTCTCTAATTCTCAAATTGGCAGGCAATGTGAAGAGCTTTGATTGGCATCTGCAATCATTTCCTCATTCAGTCAGCTGCATGAAGGCAATGGATTGCGGCAATCTCGGTTTTGACCTTCTGAGGCTTTGCTTCATCAGCAGGATAAATATTTTGCTAAAAACCATAATATTTTTTTTTAAAAAAAATCTTCCAGAAGTCAAGGAAGGGTTAGGTGGCTGGCAAAAGAAGCCGCCCTTTTCTTGAGAAGTGTTTCTTGCAAGACTGTCAAGTGATAGAGAAGCAAAATGATCTGGGCAATCCTTATTTCATTAAGATGCACTAAAGATTTCCAGGATCTTAAAAGGACTAGAAGTCTTCCCAGGTCCCTTCCAACTCTGTTATTCTGTTATGTTCTGACTTGGATGGGAAAATGTGTCCCCAGTGTGTTCATCCTTTCCTTCATTTTTTTAATTGTTTCTTGAAAATACTTTTTGTGACACCTATTCACTTAGGAATCCCTTTCTGAACACCTGAGTTATTCTCTGCAGTCAGGAACTGGAAGCCAAGTTGACTATCCTCGATAGTTTGGGAAATCACAGTCCTCATTAGATAATATACAACAATCCTCAGGAATCCAAGGAGATTTTTCCAACTGATGGCTAAGGAAGCCGGTGCTGAACTGAGTCAATTCCCAGCTGAGTAGAGAAGATTTTGCTCTATGCTATCTTGAACACGTTGGAGGGAACTTTAAATATGAAATGCCATCTTGCCTTGGTAGCTGATAATAACACTATTATGAAGAATGTAATTGCTTTGTTTGCCAACTGTAATTGACCACTGCTCAACACACTACAGAGCTAAGTAAAAGAAGTAGTTATCTCAGCATGGAGGCATCAAGTTAGTCTTCAAGAATGCTGGACCTGCAAGGACTTTTGGAGACATCCCCATCTGTTCTTCCCCCTTCCTGGTTGCCAGCTGAAGCAACGCCAGACTTACTGCTCATTGTAGGTTACGCATTCCTTCTCTGGGCTTCGACTCAGTCTCAGTGCCACCATCTGTGGTGCTGGCAAGGCCCTTCTACTGAGTTATAGCTTGGTATCTACTCCTGGGGCCTGTTAGCATCCTCATGTCTGTAATAGATGTGTTTAATTCTCATGGAAATATTGAGCAAACATCAGGGAAACATGGTTTGCAGCCTGGAGCCAGCTCTGTGCGTTGCTAATGCTATTATTGGACATGGTGTGGATGATTTCAACACAGAATTGTGACAAAGATCCACACCTGCTGGTGAATCAAAAGCATCCATTACCTGGGACATTAATTAGCAGGAGGAAAGGTCAAGTGACATGCAACTGCCAGCGCCCTGGGAATGAAGAGAGAGAGAGAGAGAGAGAGAGAGAGAGAGAGAGAGAGAGAGAGAGAGAGAGAGAGAGAGAGAGAGAGAGAGAGAGAGAGAGAGAGAGGATGGTAATATATTTACACCTTACTCCTTGGCTTACTAGCTTGGTGATATGTATGCCAATTGACCTCATTAGGTCACGCAGGAGCTCATTCCCTCATCTTAGCTATGGCCTGGTATTATCTATTTGTAGCTTCAGCCATGAAAAGGGAACAGATAAGGTGGAAAAGATGGATCAAAAAGATGGTGGAAAGTTCCTAAGCAGAAGTTCTATTCCCAGGGGGACAATGAAACATCTGCATGCAATACTGTAGTGTTGCAGCAGTGATAGGAAAGGAAAGATGGCTGCCTTTAATATAGCTTGTCCACACAGACTGTGTGTTCTGTGTTAGGTTCCTTGTCAACTGGGCCTAAGAGAAAAGCAGGAGTTTTCTCATGAAAATGGACAATGTGGGTGGATGTAATGGAATGTGCGGATTGACTTTGGGAGATGCGGGGGAGAGACGCTGCCTAGGAAACAACCAGAGAAGAGTGGGAGGAGCCCCCAGTGACTTAATGGCCAGAGGGAGAAGCTTAGGAAGAACCTGCCCTAGTGGTTAAAAGTGATGGCAGGAAGTTTGTATCGTGAGACCTGCAAGCTTCGGTTAATGTAGCTTTACCATAAAGTAGAAGTAGCTTGTCAAAACATGCTTCATATGAAAGGAAACATACTTGTCTCAGAATAATATTGCTATATTGCTATGTCTTCTTGTGTTGGTTCTGTTTAGTTTTGTTTTATTTGAATGTTTAATTTATGCGTTGGCCTTTGGCTGTAATAATCATAAATTGAAACTGAATAATATTGCAGGATTCAATCTGAGTCGGTCAACGGGACCAAAAGTTGATTCTTCCAAGCTCGTGCTGGAGCCCATCATCAGGGAACTTCTGATTCTGGAGAGAGAGAGAGAAGGTCTCTGATGATAGGTTTCAACATGAGCCTGAAAGCTTGGAAGAATAAACCTGTCAGGTCCCCAAATCCTCATTGTCTTCCTTGCATATATACTCTTGTGCTTTTGTTTGGGGGCCTGCCATTCTGCTGGGGGGAGGGGGGATGTTTGCTTTCGCTTGGGATAACTTTCGCTTTCTACTTTTCTTCTCCTGCCTCTGTCCCCTTGAGAAAGGAATATGTCTGCATTATCAGGGAGACAGTTAGAGAGAAACGAAACTGGAGAAGACCTTGCAATGCGCGCCAACTGTGCCAGTTACCCGCGCATCGTGCCACCTGTGGATTGGCTGGATTTCAAATGGACACTATGACTTTGGTAGGAGGAGGACGATTCCTAGTTTAACTATACCGTTTAAGCAGGCTTTCCCCCAGATCTCGCCTTGACTTCCCTACTGTCACTAACCCCTCATAAAAGTTTCCTTTTGAGACAATGCCTGTGTCAAGAGTTCTGCTTTCTTTCTTTCTTGAAGGTGAACAAGTGAAAGAAACAATGATAAGATGGGCAAAAAAATTTGGTTATGATATAGAATTAGAAATTAGAAAAATGGCAAATGTTATGAGAGAAAAACTATAAATTAACAATGTCAACTTCATATAAAGAAAATCTGTATAAAATGTTTTATAGATGGCACCTTCCACCAGCAAGATTAGCAAAAATATTTAAAAATATGTCAGATAGATGTTGGAAATGTAAACATAACATAGGCACGTATTATCATATTTGGTGGACATGTGAGAAGGCAAAGGGCTATTGGAAAAGCATACATATGTGGTTAGAAAAAATATTGGGTGAACAAGTGGATTTTATTGGGCATTATGTCTGAAAAGACTAATAAGCAGAAATTATATTTAATTCTACATATTACCACAGCAGCAAGAATAATTTTTGCACAATACTGGAAGACTGAAGGATTGCCATCAGAGGAAGAAATAATCACGAAAATATTGGAATGTGCAGAGATGGACAGACTAACTATGAGGCTGAAAGACAAAGAAGATACAGACTACTATAAAATTTGGAACTTATTTTATTCTTGGTTAGAGAAAAGAATGAAGGATTAGGAATTGAACATGTATTAGCTTAGCAAACTCCAGACAACTTGTTGATTGGAAAAATTAACATATGTTGATAGAAAAAATAATAATAAAAAAGATTGTTAAAAAAAAAAGAGTTCTGCTTTCTTGGATAGTTAGCTGAGGTGGGTCACAAAACCTCTGATTCCAATGACCAACTCAGATTGAAACCTAAAACATGTTTCTGGTTTGATTTACCTGGGAGGGCTGAGATCAACTTAATGGTATTAAGTTTCCACCATCACTTTTAACAGCCTGATCAATTAGAGTGAAACACTTCCCAGGTTTCTTTCTCTGATCTTTAAGCTGAGGGCTCCCCACTCTCTTATTTGATTGTTTCCCAGGCAGTCACTTTTCCTCTCACCCTCTAAGGTCACCCTCACATTCCATTACAGTAGATATCTTGGCTTTCATGGTGGTGTTGTTTTTTTTAGAGGGAAAAAAGATTCTTGCAAAATACATTAGCCTGACTCAGATTCTTTTGCTTTTCAGATTTCTTGTCAATCAAGTTTAAAAATTGGCTGGAAGCAGCCAAAGATACTTTATCCTCATTCAGGATCAGCTATATTTGGTCTTAAGAACGTTGGCAAGTAGTTGCTTCAATTGCTGACAGAATACTGTGGTGTTCTGCTGCGGAACGTACAAGTGAATTTAGGTTTCAGAAAAGAGAGCTTCCAACAAAATACTGCATTGCAGAAATTTGGATGACCACTAGAGGGTAGGTAAGAATTAGCATTTCTCCAATTCGTTATTGCCCTCTAGTGGCTGTTTGGATTTTGCACTCCTATAAAAGCATTAGCTTTCATCAGAAAAAACATCAGAAATGGATGGGATGATAAAATGCCATTAAGATTGCCAACTGACAAGGAATGCATTCTGTTCTCCTCGTTATTAGCAGCTTCATATACAGACATTAGCCGAAGATGATTTTCACGTTGTAAGCAAAATTGATTACTTGCAAATGTCCATCCTTCGGGCAATTCTCAAAGGCAGAAGTACAAGGAAAAGTTGGCAACTCTAAATACGTTGTACTTCCCCTGAATACCCATTCCTGCCAATTCAGCATCTTTGTTTGTCACACTTCTCATTTAATTTCAGCTATCTACTTTCTTGATCTGCTCGGGAAGGAGATTAATGCTTTAATTACCCATTTTGAGAGCTAAACAGCCTTGGGATGGTATATGGTAGCCAAATTTCCGTTATACCTTGTGGCAGGTTTTTTATTCCGAAAGAATACTTTCTAGCGGTTATAAATCCCCGTATCCCACTACAATAAATCAAGCAGCAAGTGCAGCAAGGACTTTCTTTGGGGGGCTGAGCACTGTGAACTCACGTAGGCCTTCAACGGAGTTGTGGGAGCTGTTTATTTCTTCTGCAGCGATGCTTCTCAACCTTGGCAACTTGAAGATGGGTGGACTTCAACTCCCAGAATTCCCCAAACTGCAACTCAAAACCCACTAATGTATTGTCGTGTGCTGGGTGGGCATGGCCTATTGGCTGGGTGTGGCTGCAGTGGTAACAGCAGACTGGGTGGGACTAAAAAGTTCAATCAATCAATTCCAACTTTGCAAGATCTTTTTTTTCCCCATGAGAAGTTGAAATTGATTGATTGATTGAACCTCTTTTTTTTGCACATGGCAGCGGAGGCCTAAAGCGAAAAGGTTTTATAAAACCCAACTGAAGGCCCAGGACTGGGGCGACGGTACGTGTGCCCACAGAGAGGGCTCTGAGTGCCACCTGTGGCATACGTGCCATAGGTTCGCCACCACGGATCTACGGTATATCCATCTGCCTTGTTTATCAGTGAAATTCAGAATGTGGAGAATCAGTGAACTGCAGAAAAAAAAATTAGGATGTAACTATTGCATCTTATTTGCCAAAAAAGAATGTAAAAGAGCTTTCTGCTCCAGTTTAAGCCTTTGTTGAACAGTCAGCCTATCTGAGCTGTCTACTGTGAAACAACTTTAAAATGCAGCCTTATAAAATCTTTAAAGGGCTCTATTGTTATGATCGAATTTCACTGAAAATGTAATACTGTTGTATATTAGCTATCAACTATCAAAGGTCTAGAGCAGCATTTTTCAAACTTGGCACCTTTAAGATGTGTGGAGTTCAGAATTCCATAGACTGCATGATGACTGGGAAATTCTGGGACTTGAAGTCCATAGTTCTCAAAGTTGCTGCAGGGGAGAATTCTCTTCTCTAGAGCATAGTTAAATATGAAACATATCAGACTTCAAATGCTAATGCAATTACTAATCAACTATACCATGTTACCAAATATCCACATTAAACTTAAATATGAACTAAGTCAAATGAAGACATTGTGTAGTTTTTGGATATACGAGCACTTGGAGAATAATCAGTATTAGCATTTACAAAGGAGATTTTCATTTTTATAGTTCTTCATACGTCTTTATGATCCCCATTATTCATAGGCTCCGTACATGTTTAAATAGAGAACCGTTGCATTTAATTTCTTTCTATTTTTTTAATTATTTAGAGGAAAAAGGCACTTAGGGACCCTGAAATAGCTTCTGCCACTTTACTTTCTCTCTGATTCTCTTATTCTTTGTGCGTGCAAGTTACTATCATTCATCTAACGAGAAATTTTTGACGGTTAAGGGGTTGCAAGAATCTCTGAATATTTTGGAGAACTATAAGAGGCTATACTGCAATATCATATATAGATGATGTATATATATGTTTGTGTGTGTGTATATATATATATATATACATTTGTGTGTGTGTGTGTGTGTGTGTGTGTGTGTGTGTGTGTGTGTGTAGGTCTTTGGTTATTCGGGTTTTCTCCCGCATCAAATTGGAAGTGTCTTGGCGACGTTTCAACGAAGTCTCATTTGTCATCTTCAGGCTGTTTTCGGCTTCGTGCTTCTAGGAGCAATGTGTGATCGTAGCTGTTTCTTCCTTTTAACTGCCAGTGTGGGTATAAACTGATTGGATGAGAGCTTGGCTGTGTTCTGATTGGATGGAAGTGTGTTCTGATTGGATGAGAGCTTGGCTGTGCTCTGATTGGATGGGGGGTTGGCTGTGCTCTGATTGGTTGGGGGAGTGTTCTGTTTGGGTGGGGGCTGTCTCCAAGTGTCGCCAAGACACTTCCAATTTGACGCTGGAGAAAACCCGAATAACCAAAGACCTACATACAAACATCCGCGAAAACCTCAGAAAACACACACACACACACACACACACACGTGTGTGTGTGTGTGTGTGTATCTGTATCTATCTATCTATCTATCTATCTATCTATCTATCTATCTATCTATTAAAAAACACCTGTTGCTTTGGACAGGGCTGGGAATTGCAGAAGAAATTAAGTACAGGTAGTCCTCAACTTACAACAGTTTGTTTAGTGACCATTCAAAGTTACAACAGTATTGAAAAAAGTGACTTATGACTGTTTTTCACACTTACGACTGTTGCAGCATCCCCCTGGTCATGTGATCCAAATTCAGATGCTTGGCAGCTGACCCATATTTATGATGGTTGCTGTGTCCTGGGGTCACGTGATCCCCTTTTGAGACTTTCTGATGAGCAAAGTCAATGGGGAAGCTGGATTCATTTAACAACCATGTTACTAACTTAACAACTGCAGTGATTTACTTCATGACCGTGGCAAGAAAGGTCATAAATGGGGGCAAAACTCACTTAACTCTCTCTTAGCCAGAGAAATTTTGGGCTCAGTTATGAAGTTGTAAGTTGAGGAACAGTTGTAGTCAAATCTTTCAAAGGTCATGAAATGGTGTTGGCCAATGTTCAGTGTTGCCACTATTAGATTTTTGTGGGGCTTATGGATTGCTCTGTTGATTTCATATTTTTCCATAATACAATCAAAGCTTTATTTTGCATACTAATGATTCCAACCAATCAGGGAATGTGCAATTAGCATACTGGATGAGCATACTGGGAATTGCACTCCAATGCATCAGGTAGCTATGCAGGTATGCTAAGGCCTATCTAACCGTTGGGAGAGGTGATTTTAAAAAACAGTGAAAGCTAAATCTCATAGTTCATAGTTGCCATCTGCCTTTTCCTATTGGCACCGTTATTTCATTAGTCCTCATTATGGCAGAGGATGTCACCAACAATTATGGTGTGATTCTGGGAGGAAAGTATTAAACCGATTCACGCGGATGATCAAAATGCACGATGTTATGCTTCACACTCTCCTATTACTTATATGAAATTGTCTTAATGGTGATTCAGTTAATTGGCCCATTGAGTTTGACAGTTTTCTGACCAATGCAATTTCCTTTCCTCAACACAAGTAGGAATCGAAAGGGCACAAAGCATACTTTGAAACTTAATCAGGTGGCAGGCTGATCTCTCAAGACTGTAGGTAGCACCATACAGGCAGACAATTCCCCTAAACGCCCAGGCCTATCTCTCTCCAAGCCCGCCTGGTGTTCAATGGATGCCCTCTTCTCCCCAATATCAGAAGATAAAGAATGTGGCATCTAGGAGCTGCAAGTTGGAAGGAAGCTCAGGAACATAGTTGGGATATTGAATTTAGTAGCTGGAACAGTAAAATGTACAGTAGGCCAAACACACAGTTGTAGATGATTAATTGAGGCGATCTAAGCTACGATTGGTTGCTGCAAGGATAAAGGGAGAGTTTCCCTTTTTTCCCGCCTTTTTCTTTTCTGTGTTCTGTATACTGCTTAATTTACCTCATGATCTTCCTGTGTTCCTGGCTATCTTGCGTTTTCCCTTATTTTGGAGCATTGGGGAAGTCACCAATGCGGATTATGGGTTCCTCTGTTGGTTTCTCTTTTTTCCATAATACAATAAAAGCATAATGGGAAGATATGGGTCCCAAATCTGACTTGGGCAGAGTCTGGGTCTATCCCAAGCCACCAGAAATGTAGATATTTTTTTTTTGCAGATCTCAAGATGTATTGCTCATCTGAATAGCAAGTTTCTTTATGAAAAGGGGCTTATTCCATCCCACATTTCAGTTACAATATTTTCTGAAAGATTTAATAGCTAGTAGCTAAATATGGATAAGAGCCCAGCGGTTCTCACTTTTGTAATCTGCCATTCTGAGCTACCAGCGCTGGAGACAAATGTTTGTTTTTTTCGCATCACACTAACTCATGAAATAAAAATTAGTGACTTCCCTCAACAAGCTAAGCCCAAATCAAATCATTCTGATTTAAGACAGTGTTCAATACCATTCAGTAGCATTCATATATTGTCCTCTGTAAGAGTAGTTGCTATTACTCTTGTTGTATGTTGGGATTATTTTTTTCTGGAACTCAATATAACAAACAGATGTAGAAGGCTTAGGGGAGACTGCTGCAATTTGCCCCAATTTTATACCTTGTGCCACTGAAGCAGCATATCATATCATTCTCACAGTTTCCTCTGGTGCAGCCAATAACCAATAGAGACTTTTGGTGTGTGTGTGAATTGCACGGGTACAGAATCTGGCCCCATTTTCCAGAAAGGATAGCAAAGCTATGCAAAGCAAAGCAATTCGGCAGCTTCACTTTTTTTGTGAGTCCCTATGTGGCGATGATGTTGCTTGGCAAAGTAACTTCAAAGAGGTATCTTGTTCAAACGTCATTCCTCTCAGGTGTTTTAGCCACCCCTGGCATATGGCTTAGCCTGAAAGCATTGCCTATAGCAGGGGTCTTCAAACTTGGCTCCTGGCTGAGGAGTTCTGGAAGTCCACAAGTCATAAAAGGGCCATTTTGAAGACCCCTGGCCTATAGTCTTGCCACTAACAGTTGACCTTGGTGTCTTCCTTAATTACTTGTATTAGTTGTAATCTGTCTTTGGATTGTGCTTTGGAATCTGTTCCTGCCTATATCTTACTATCCTAGTTGGAGTCTGTACGTTAACTTTGGTCTGTGCATCAGTCAGGCCTGATTCAATTGTAGGCTTCACTTTTGGCTGCTTTCTTACTGTTGTGAGTTCTTGATTTCATGCTTGGCAAACCCAGATAAGATTGGAAAAAAACAAAACAAAACAGAGACACAAATGTCGGTGGGGATTCTCAGTCATCCAGGTTGTCCCAAAGAAAGAAAAACCAAGAAAGTCCAGTTGCCATTTGAAAAGCAATAAAGTTTTTTTTTCTTTGAAAACCAAAGAAGAAATGAACTGAAGAATCTTCTGGGATAAGAAGGGAAATGTTTTCAAAGAAAAAAAATCAAGAAAGTCCAGCTGCCTTTTGAAATGTACTTTTGGGACAAAACAGAGGCACATATATATCCCTCCCCTCTCCCTGCCTCCCCCCCCCCTCTCTCTAAATATCCAGGTTTGTATGACAGATTTTATTTTTCTGGGCTCCAAGATCACCTCAGATGGGGACTGCAGCCAAGAAATTAAAAGACGCTTGCTCCTGGGGAGGAAAGCTATGGCAAATCTAGGCAGCATTCTAAAAAGCAGCGACATCACCCTGCCAACAAAAGTGCGTATAGTCCAGGCCATGGTTTTCCCAGTTGCAATGTATGGCTGTGAAAGTTGGACCATAAGAAAGGCTGAGTGCCAAAGAATTGAAGCCTTTGAACTATGGTGCTGGAGAAGACTCCTGAGAGTCCCTTGGACTGCAAGGTGTTCAAACCGGTCAGTCCTAGAAGAGATCAACCCCGACTGCTCTTTAGAAGGCCAGATCCTGAAGTTGAAACTCAAATACTTTGGCCATCTAATGAGAAGGAAGGACTCACTGGAGAAGGGCCTAATGCTGGAAAAGATTGAGGGCAATAGAAGAAGGGGACGACAGAGAATGAGGTGGCTGGATGGAGTCACTGAAGCAGTAGGTGTGAACTTAAATGGACTCCAGAAGATGGTAGAGGACAGGAAGACCTGGAGGAACATTGTCCATGGGGTCGCGATGGGTCGGACACGACTTCGCAATTAACAACAACAACAAATATATGTAGCTCACCAACCAACAGATGACTTGGGAACGCCCAAGCAGATGTGGGGAGTTTTAGAAATGCATGCAGATATACCAATAGAACAGGGGTCCCCAACCTTTTGAGCACCAGAGACCGGTTCCATGGAAAGAGTGTTTTCTGCGGACCAAAGGGGGGGCCCTGGTTTCATGTACTGCCTGCATCCTGCAGATGGGGCTTTGCTTGTTTGCAAGGCTTGGTTTCTGGCATGCTGCAGCCCAGTGCTGGTCCACAGACCGGGGGGGGGGGGTTGGGGACCCCTGCAATAGAAGACAAACTAAAACTTTCATCCACTTAGCTCTCGGGATCTTAAGCCTTCTCCCTGGATTTCTGCAGGACAGTCACACAAACTGGGCTGAAAGAGCTATCAGTCACCTTGTCCTTCGTTCTTCATCTCCTGCCAGCTGGACAGCTGGTCTTTATGTTATATGGATATTTGTTCAAATGGAAGCAGTTTATATAAACTGCCATTCAGGCAGGGCTGGCACATGTTTCTAGTCACCACTGACCAGTGGTGCCTGGGGTGTTCATATGAGATCAATTCCTGCCAAGCCAAGTTCCTTTTGATCAGATGGATTCTTCTTGCCCACAGCCAATGTAATGCTTGGGGACCATAATCGGCCGCGATATGGTGTGTATGTTCCTGTATGTGTTTTAGACAAACCCTTCTACAATCTCACATTCTCTCCTCTAAGGGAGATAACAGTGGTACTGGAAAGAAATAAAACTAGCATTAAAAGGCATCATTGATTTATATCATTTCAGTTGCTTGGTCCAAAGCTGTACGGTCCATCCCCTAGGAACATTCTGTGGAACCAAGACAAAATGAATCGTGATATTCATTATTCATATATTTTGGCAATGTCAACAACAACAAAAAAGCCAGCTCCCTTCTTTCAGCCATTTTGATGAGAGGCAATCTAAATATTAGCACAAATAATCAGGAGGTGGGTTGCTTATTAGTTTAAGATACTTATAAAACCCCTGCAGGGCTTGAGCAAAATATACAGAGTTCTACAAGAAGAAGCAACTAGGCAGGAATATTGGGGGAAAGTAACATTGGATCCCTTGCCTGCATCGCACTTTTAATCATCCGATACATGAGCTGAATTAATTTCTACCCAAACATGTTATTAGTAAACATTGGCTGAGCTCTTTACAAAAATTGCCTTCCTTGAAAACATCTCAGGCTAGATACCAAGCCGACCTTGGAGAATATATTTATTCTTATTAGCAGCGTTTATATTTATATAATAGCTTTTTTATTGTTTACTATATAACATCTAATAATAATGGTTTCTGGGCGGATTACAGCAATCACATATGCTGAAACGATAGCAGTGATAACAAAACAACATAGAAGCTCCAGCTTTAAAATAAAATCAGTGGGTGAGAGTAGACTAAGATTGAGAAAGAGACATCAAGAGTATTAGAGTTTAGTTTTAAAGTTTTTAATATGGTTTTGTATGTTGTTTTACCTTTTGATTGGAAGCCGTCCAGAGTTGGTTATAAGATAGACAACCATGTAAATGTTTTAAAGGAATAAAATATATAAAAGAAATATCCAGGAATATGAGTTCAGGTTTTAACACTGAAAACCTGAAAGGATTCTGTTGGCATCAAAAAAGGATACCAGGTGAGCATCTCCAGGAAGGATCTACCACAATTTACCACCACTGAAATAGTCCTTTCCCAAATAAAATCCAATCACAATTCAATGGAATAGCAACAGATGGGACTCAGGCGATTGTGGAATTGTCTACAAGTTGTATCTGATTCGGATGTCAGTTGAAGAGGCGATGGGTGGATGAGTAATTAGATTACTCATCAGTGGTCTTCAGGATCCTTGGGTCCAGCAGAGAAAGTGAATGTGGCTTCATTTGTCAAAAACTGGTGGAGCGCTCAGCCAACATCTTGCTTTTACTCAATATCAAGGAAGGTTCTGATAACTGAGACTCAGTTTTGAACAAGAGAAAAAGACTATACATTTCCACTGGAATAATATGAAACAAAATTCCACGGCCATCACCAGATGGTGAAATAGATGGGTCCTATTTACCTGACATTGATGTAATTACGGAAAGGACAGCAGCAACCATTTGAGCCCATCCTCTTTCTCTAGCCTTGAAACACATCTTGAAATGTGCCCAACACATGGTGATTTGTGGAGAGAAAAGAAGTGGGAGAAGACAACTCTCTGAGGTGCAGAACAGATATCAGCAATCCAGGTGTACAATCTGAGACACAAAAAAGGCTCACAATGGCTTGGTTACACTAGAAACCTCACTTGGACATTGCTTAGTAGGCCATCATTCATCTGCAGATTTGCTGGAAACAATTCACTAAGGTTTGACAGAAATTATGAAATTAAAATTGGCTAGCCACATTCGGCTTTGTCCCGCTTGAGCTTGCCATATCAAAATAGCACAGAACAAAGTTGGTTTTGGCCAAGTGTTCTCCAGAAATTATGCCAGGGAATGAGAGGCCAATGGCTATTCCGTTTTCAAAGCAACAATAAGACTTCTGGGTTGAGTCCAACGACAACAGTTGTGGCAAACAGGATGATACCCAAAATTGACTCCAGAGAAAATTGTCAGGAGACAGTCTAAAACTGGGGTCTCCAATCTTGGCAACTTTATGACTTGTAGACTTCAGCTCCCAGAAGTCCTCAGCCAGCCATGGTGCAAACTCATGTGCATCTCTTTTGGCCCCTCCCAATGACCGAGATGGAGCTGGCTACAAAAGGAGGAAAGTAGTACAGCTTGCTAGCTTAGCAGCCTTTCTAAATTCTGTTCAGGAACAAGGGAGGGGGAGGGGGAGGAAAGGAGAGGAAACATCGGTGCCCAAGCAGGTACCATTTCCAGATCTTGTCATGTGGTAATTATCTCCATTGGACCTGCCAGTCCACAGTAACAAATTTCATCACTTGGCAGGCAATGAAATCAATAACTAAAGGGTTGGGCGGGCGGAGGGGGGGAAGGTGAGCGAGACATAAAACAGTAGCAAGGCAACCTTCCATTTTTGTTTTCCCTCCCTTCAAAGAAGCACTGCAGTTTTTCCAGGGCTAACTGCAGAATTGCTCTCGGAGAGTGACCAAATTGATGCTGTTGTTCTTTTTTCAAGGGAAGTAGCCAATCCGTGTTCCAAAGTGCTATTTTACAATGACATGTGCCTGCGCAGATGAGATACAATAGATGGGGATTTTATTGAAGTTTGTGTGGGGAAGACATCTGTATAATGTGCTAGGATGGGGATCCAGTGGCCTGCAAGATATTTCTGCATCATTTTCTGTACCAAGGCTTTACACATATGAAAAAAGATGTTGAGACTCTGGAAAGAGTGCAGAGAAGAGCAACAAAAATGATTAGGGGGCTAAAACTTATGAAGGACGATTGCAGGAACTGGGTATGTCTAATTTAATGAAAAGAAGGACTAGGGGTGACATGATAGCACTGTTCCAATATTTGAGGGGCCACAACAAAGAAGTGGGGGGGGGGGTGTTTCAAACTATTTTCCAAAGCACCAAAATGGTTGGAAACTAAACAAGGAGAGAAGCAACCTAGAACTAAGGAAAAATTTCCTAGCGGTGAGAACAATCAACCAATGGAATAGCTTGCCTTCAAAAGTTGTGGGTGCTCCATCCCTGGAGGCTTTTAAGAGGTGATTGGACAGCCATTTATCTAGAATGGTATAGGGTCTCCTGCTTCAGCAAGGGGTTGGACTAGAAGACCTCCAAGATCCCTTCCAATTCTATTATTCTGTGTTCTATGTTTTGTGTTCATTACTTCCAGATTTCATTGCCAGAAATCTGTGGGCTGTAGTTAAGCAACATCTGGAGAACCTGAAGATCCTCACTGTTAATAAAAAAAAGATGAACTATTGCCTTGTCTTAATTAGGGCTAACCAGATCAACTGTTTTACATTTCCCCCTACCATTTCTCATTGGATTTAAGGAAAGCATTGTTGGTCAAAGGACAACATTGATGGAATTCTCTTGGCTGAAAAGTGGTGTACTAGTACTTACTTAACTACAAGAAGATCAAGGAATAGGTGTAAATATCCTTGCTCTAGGGCTGCCAGATCAAAGTTGCAAAACTCTAGATGACTACTAATAGAAGTCAACCAAAAGTTCTAACCACCATCGTCATCTCTGTCTCATAATCTAATAGCTGCCAAAATTTCTGTAGCCCAAATTTCATAGTCTCACCAGATACTCCGATAGTTTGCAGTTTCCCTGGTTTCCATATTTTCATTCTGAGGGGAGACTACTGTATATAAGGTCTCTCTTCCCAAAACTCATTTTCAGATTGGGAAGTGTGGACTTTTGATTGTAGGAAGAAGCTTCACCTCAGTGCAAGGATGGAGAAGAGAGAGTAAAATCAGCAGAAGCTGCAGTTCTCCAACTGTCAGTTCAGCTCAACAGTAATGCCTAATAGAAATTCAAAAGTCCCCAACCCAGAAAAAAAAGAAAAGCAGAGGGCCTTTTCTCAAAAAGGTTTTGATTTTTTTTTTTTTTTTAGAGAGATTGCAAGGCAGATTTTGGCACACTATGTCTGCTACCTTTGGGTTTCCCAAACTTGGTCGCTTTCCAGTTGCATATGGACCCCAACTTGAGAATTTCCCAAGAGGAACTCTGGGAGCTGAAGTCCAGGTAGGTGGAATTTACCAAAAGTGGGACTATCTTTCCTGGCAGTAAGTCCTACAGAATTCACAGGGACCCATTTGTGGGTAGATGGACACAGCACATTTAAGTAACAGATGCTAGAAAATGGAGTAGCTTTCTTCAATTTGCTAAGATAAGATAATAAGATAAGATAAGATAAGATAAGATAGGATAGGATAGGATAGGATAGGATAGGATAGGATAGGATAGGATAGGATAGGATAGGACAGTGGTTCTCAACCTGTGGGTCGGGACCGCATGTGCATGTTGTCTCTTAGTTCCATGCACATTCTCAATTGTTCCTGGCTCTTTCAACATTATTAAAGAAGGAGCATTTTCCATTCCACTTTGAGAAAGCTAGAAAAAGCATATCTGTTCCAAGCTGACAAGATAATCCAATATCTAGCTAAGACAATATGTAGGATGAGTAAGCCAAAGAGGTGATTATCTCAGTTTCCCTCACTCACAAAGCCTCGTAGATCCCTCACAGAACTGAAGGCTAAGCCTTTGGCTGTGAAGCTACTTCACCCTCTTCCTATTTAAATAGCTCTTTTGAACCTACCATTTAGAAGCCACAGAGTGAGCTGTTATGAAAAGTTCCTACATTTTTGAAAGAGGAGGAAAAAAAAAATATCTGCTTTATTTTTGCTCTGCTGCACAGAAATCACAGATGGCTGTGAGTTTTCCGTTATTTGTTTATGTAGCGTGATTAATATGTTCTTTCCAATCTGGGAAATATATCATTTGAAATTGACCTGGGTGAAATAGTTTCAATTTAGCTTTTAGAGAATTAAAAAAAAAAAGCAATCAAAGGAAATACTCCTATATGTGTTGGTGTGAGAAACACCAAACCTCTTTTGCATAACAGAGATCCAGTTTAGTTTTTCAAACTTCCACTTTTCCTGCAGTTTAACTTTAAAATAGGTACACTGAGGACAAAATAAAATTTTGATATATTGTCCTTTATTATCTCTACTAGGATCTGGCCCATTTTAGTTGTATTTCCATTGTATTTCTTATTTTAAAGGCTGGAAAACACGTCTGGAAAAAAAATGTGAAGACAGAAATATCATTTTAACGATTCCTTACACGACAAATTTACATTCTTGAAATAACCCCAGCTTGCAAATTGCAATGGGGAGGGGAAGGCCTTCGAGAGGGATATTAATACTTTAGCTTATTAGCAATCAAGCTTTCGAACAATTTAAATGACTGTGCAAGGAATTCAAACTACCCAGTATAACAAAATGGCAGTATATACAATTACAAAATATTCTGATGTCAAACTTTGGTTCAGGTGAATCCACAGTATCTTAAATTGCTAAATTACTGAAAGTATTGGATTTGGTTACCAATCAACAGTGCTCTTCTTTTTTATAAGTGGCTATAGATTCTAACAAGGTTGAATGTTAGTTAGTTTCAAGAGTAGAACTATCCAGTATTAACAAGTTTTGTTCAGTTGCTAAGTCATGCCTGACTCTTTGTGACCCCATGGACCACAGCACCCAGGCCCCCCTATCCTCCACTATCTCCTGGAGTTTGTCTAAATTTTGTCTGTTTGTCCAAAGTTTGTTCAATTGCATCGATGACACTATCTAACCATCTCATCCTCTGCTGCTCCATTCTCCTTTTGCTGTCAGTTGCCACCTTATGCTTGCTTGTGCTTTGTTGCTACATGGTGACAGACTGCCATGAACTGTAAGGAGAAGGAAAGAAAGGGGAAAGGCTTGGGGAAAGCAAAAGTAAGTTCTGTGTCTCCTTGAGATGCTGCCTCAAGGTCACCCAGATGGAGGAAGGTGGGAGCCTCATACTAAACTGTGCTTAGACTGACCATTATGAAAACATCTTGGCTGAACTTGATTGGTTACACTGAGGTGGGCAATGAGATATTGTTATGGGGTAGAACTTAGGGATTTTGGTACACGATTATGTTCCGGCTTTGCACTTGACTTCTAATAAAGTACCTATATCTTTCTCAACATTTGACCTCTAATAAACTATACCTTTCTCAACAAATGGAGCCAAGGATCATTTCTATTTAGAGCTTTAAGTTGTGGTAGGTCCAACATTTGCCTTCAATCTTTTCTAATCAGGGTGTTTTCCAATGACCCCCCTCTCTTCTCATTTGGTGGCCAAAGTATTTGAGCTTTGCCTTCAGTAAAAAAAAAAAAAAAAAAATCAATGGGTTTTAGTTAATATTAAGTATGTCCTTTATGATCTCAAAGTGGGTTTAACTCAATAAACAATTCTTTCAAATTCATTGTCTTGGAAATTTAAATATAAAATGAGTGAGGACTCATCAGACCATATGGCATGGGCATATCATACTATGGTTTTGTTCCTGTTAAATATATTCATTTTTTTAATATAGTAAAATAAAGATCTGTTTGTTTTAAAGTTATAACATGTTTATAAATTATACAGCAAAGCTTGAATCTTATTAAGAATAATAAAGGTGGGCACAGTAGAAGATTATTGTTCAATATTGGAATATAATGTGATCTCAGATCTACAATTCTGAATCACCAATAATGTGTTTTCTTTCTGTTTCTCAACACAAGGAGCTCTACTAATGTTGCAGGAAAACTAATCAATATTATTCCTAGCGGTCAAAGTTTAACAGTGTGTTTAAAAATTAGGCAAATGATTTCCTATATTGTGGACCATTACATGTTTTTATTATTTCTTTTTTCTCATTTATCTCTGTAATTTCCTTCCTCTCCTCTGCTTCCTTTCTCTTAAAGCAGTTTATATACGTGCACTCAATATCCCAGATCTGAGTTGCAAACATCCAGAAAATTGGAGGAACGGTGGGTGAAATTGACCGAAATGGATAAATTGCCTTCTTTTGGTTAGAGAAAATACATTATCCCCATTTATTTTGTGTAAAAATGAAAAATTAATTAGCTTGTGAGTAAAGGTTTTAACATGTTATTTTAGTGCAGGGGGAGGGGGGTCAAACTGCCAGGCCTCAGGCCAGGTGCATCATGCTGAAACCGCACTCACCCCATTGCCGGCAATGGAAAAAAACTCACGATACGTCACGACACGTTACATGATGTTGCGAGTTTGATACCCCTGCTTTAGAGAGATTAAAATATATTTTCACTTATAACTGGTGCGAAATATATCAGAAAGCACTCCTTTTTAGCACTCCTATTTTTCATCAACTTTTTTCTTACCTTGCGCTTTATTTTTTCTTTATTTTTCTTTTTCATTCCTTACTTTATATTAGTTTGTATTAGTTTGTATTTCCTTGTTTAAAAATAAAAATTATACAACAAAACAAACAAACAAACAAACAAAGCCACCCAACCATCCAGAAAAACCACTAGATCAGGGGTATCAAACTGCCGGATGCGTCATGGCGAAACGCACCCACCCCATCGCCAGCAATGGAAAAAAAGTCAGGATACATCGTGACACGTGACTGACACTCCTGCACTGAATGACACAGTCTGTATTTCTGCTGCCATCTAAAGGTCACCTAAGATATAACATGCCTCGCTTAAATGCAAGTTGTCCCATAGGTCAATTTCAGATTTCCTTAATAAATACAACTCTTTTCTGAACAAGAATAAAGACTGACTCAGACAGGCAAGAAACATCCTTTAATTTCCTTGATGAAGCCATAATAAAGGTAGTCCTCCACTTCCAACTATTCATTTAGTGACTGTTTGAAGTTACAATAGCACTGAAAAGAGTGATTTACGACCATTTTTCACACTTAAGAACTGTGATTCACTTAAGAACCGTCGCAAGCAAGGTCGTAAAATGGGATGAACCTTACTTAACAATTGTCTCACTTAGCAACATAAATGTTGGACTCAGTTGTGGTCATAAATCAAGGACTTCCTGTACATCCAATGAGTAAGAATGGAACCTATGAGTTGATTCCAATGAGAAACACCAGCTCTTCTCAAGGGCTCTTACTATAAGGAGGACCGGCACAGAGAAGTATCTTGCTATCCGTGGAGGTTCTCTGGGCTTGAGGCCATGCACTTCTTCAAAGCAAGTAGATGCTCCAGCAGAGAAGGGCCAATATAATCTTCCACCAGTGAATGTAAACTGATGGATTTTCTATAGCCAGATACATGCTTATAAATTGTATTCGAGCATCATACGAAACCATGCCTTTGAACTAAAATGTATTGAATAAGCTGTAATTGATTGGAAGCCCATTTAATGCTTAAAACACAAGCTGTGGTTTACAAACCACAAGAATTGCCTCTGCCACTGGAGTTTAGCTATTATTAAAAGAAAATGGTGTGAAAGAGTTCTTTCTCACACAACCAGAAGAAAGCAATCTGATCCCAAGAACTGGCCATTATTAAAATGGGGGTTGAATTGGAAAATGTCTCTCTGGTCCAGACTGGAGAAGCTTCATAGTCTGAATCTGAATCTGAACATTGATTGTAATATAAATGAAGTAGACATATAAAATGCTGAAGCTATGGGAATTATTTTGTAGTCTCCTTCTTTCTACACTAAATCAGAAGTTTAGTGTCCCACTCCAGTTTTCCAGAAGCCTGACAAAACCAGTTTCATATAATATGTGACCCCTAGCCTACAAATTGGTACATCACATTTGATCAATAACCAAATGAGCCACTTAATTTGCCTTAATATGGCGCATGAACACAGTTGTGGAATGAGCAGACAAACCGGGATGAATTCTGTTTTTTTATTTATTATCCCACTTTATTGTTTTAGTAAATTACTCAAGATGAACATACCCAATACTCCTTCCTCCTCCTATTTTCCCCAAAACATTAACCTCCTGTAGTGACTGGGCTGAGAAAATGACTAGCCCAAAGTCATCCAGCTAGCTTTCATGATTAGAACTCTCAGTCTCCTGGTGATTGGCCCAAAGTCACCCAATCAGTTTTCAGGCCTAAGGCAGGACTAGAATTCACAGTCTCCTGGTGATTGGCCCAAAGTCACCCAGCCAGTTTTCAGGTCTAAGGCAGGACTAGAATTCACAGTCTCCTGGTTTCTAACCTGGTTTACATTTGTAAAAATTTTTTTTTACAAGGTTTACATTACCATGATTTACTTTAAACACGTTTTTGGACAAATCATAGTGCCCTGATTTTGACATCACGCTAATCTAGAAGCCAAGATTTATAAACCAGTATAGGTAGGTTCATATCATGGACTGAGCAAAAGCAAAACAAAACTGCATTAAGAGTTGACATGATGTATGAACTGATTCTAAGAATTAAACTGTTCTGAGGCCAAACAATGGTTTAATTTTCCCCGGAGCTGAGAAGTATATTAGGAGTACACAGGAATGGGAGTTTATTTTTCAAATACTGCTATTAACACCCCCCTCTCCCATAAAGGCATTAATCTCAAACATCCCACATCTGACATCTTTCACAGTTGCTGACTTCATCTGAAATCTGTAATTAAAACAGCAGCAGAAAAGTCAATAAACTGTCATTGCCCGGTTTTTCGGCAAACTTCTTCTGTCTTCAATTCTGGGTCCGTTTATATATTTCTGAGCAGATTGATTCTTTTGTCAAAGTTGCCAAAGTCCTACTATGTCCTCAAGGTTCAAAAGAAGGGAAAGATAAAGAACAGAATGCTTTTCCTTCTTAGCTTGGGATGGCCTCATCAAATTGTTTATCTTGATTTTCAGTGCCAAAATATTATTTTGCATTCTTGTTCAACCAGATTGGGAAAGATAAATTTTCCCAGTTTTGTTCCATGGGCTCTTAAGAGGGGTGTGGAGTTCTTGACTTATCTTAGGAGGTGATCAAGAGGAAAAGGCTATGGGGAAGAAACAGAGGGCTTCGGCTAAATGCGATGCCAAAACTCAACATTGGGTCATTTGATGTGGTTACCTGAGATACCATGTCTCTTTTGGATAGGAGTGAGAATTTTTTTTGGGGGGGGGGGGTTTGCTTTTATATTTTGTTTTGGTATATTAACTTTGCAGTGGAAACTTTGCAGATCTTCCGGCTCTTTTGAATGATTGCAGATTTGAAAATTAACCGAAGGATAATGGAATGGATGCTGAGCATGTTCATGACAGCATCCTTCACTCCAAATAATGCAAGACAGGAAGTGTTCTTATTCTCTGTGCCTTATGCAACCAATACAGTGTGCCTATATTAATATAGGAGTGTGTGTGCGTGTATTTATATTTGAACAAGTATTATTTGCTGGGGATGTTGCTTACAGAATGATTGAGGAAGCTGGACTGTATATACTACCTTGTATGTTTATTTATTTATTTTTATTGCTAAGTAAACTGATTTCATGTTAATACTTTGTTAAAATTGGCATGAGTGTGTATGCATTCTTCTACTGGTTAGCATCGAACACAAATACTGTAGTGTGGTTTTCTTCCTCCTCTTTCTCTGTCCTTTTCTCTTGCTTTTGCACAAATTGTTCTTTAAAAGGTACATATGAGTTCCTGAACTTCATTGCTGAATTTCACTGCAGCCTGAAGCTCTTCTATTTCGCACATTTAATCAAAGTCCCAATGCTATAAAGAGAACTCACTCCAGCTCTTATGTTTTTGACATCTTTCTTATGAAATTCTGAATTTTACATACATTCACTGCATCCACATTACTGCTACTACCTGTTGAAAGTAAGTCAATCAATCCTTCATTTTGGCCACTAACCGGTAAGAATTATATTCAGTATTAAAAACTACATGCTAACATTATGCCAATAGCTTAACCTATGCACTATAAAAATAACCAAGGTTTAAAGTTCTAGTGCAAATGTAAAAGCATAGTGCAATACCATTAAGATTGTAAATATAAGTAGGATTTCAAAACCAACCATGAATGCAATGTATAAATCTATCCAACAGAAACACTATGAGATAAAACTGTACATAATGTTAAAAATATAAATAGCTACATTAGTTATAAAATCGCTAAACTGCTAAACTCCACAGGTATTTCAAACTGAGTAATAATGATGTGACTGTAGTACCATTAATATTACAGAAAATGCTTAAGATCAATTGTTAAAGATATCCCTACAAGGAAATAGTCTATACTGCTCCTCTTTTCATGTTTTCCTTCTGATTATATCTACTGTAGTAACTGGTCTTTTTTAAGTGATTGAGAAGTTTTGATGGGATCAGTCAGTTCCAGTGTAGTTCACTAGAATTTCTCCCACAAAGCAGATCTGTGAAATAAAATGTTTACTTACTGGACGGTTACAGCTTCTCTGCTTCATTTCTTTCATTTCTCTAACCCTTCAATGGTGCTCTGCACATGAGCAGAACACGCCTTAAAGCAATCTGCCTTGAAATGAAACTGCTCATTGAGGAGGACTAGATTCACTCCAGTGTTTTGCAAGATGGATTATGCTGTCCTCAAATCCTGGGGCAAAGTTGGTCTCCTGAAACGGATGGCGTCCACTTTGCTTTGTTTCTTCTCTGACTACAAATGGGAAGCTGGACACGCCGTTGGAAGTTTCCACTTGGAGTACCATGATTCTGATGGTACTACTCAAATTTTCAACTTCTGCCTGCTGTTGTTATTCATTCACTGTATTCATAATATCATATAGTGATATTTTTAAAAAAATATTTCATTCTGGGTTCTTCGGTGCTCTCTGAGCTTGGTTGTTTTCTTGCAGATGTTTCATTAACCAACTCCCTTCTATCACTGATGATGTTACTTTGTTTGGTAATGAAATGTCTGCAAGAAAATGACTAAGCTCAGCACGAAGGACCCCACAAACCACTTTGAAAGAGAGAGAGAGAGAGAGAGAGAGAGAGAGAGAGAGAGAGAGAGAGAGAGAGAGAGAGAGTTCAAGTCTCATCTTAGCCATGAAAGCCAGCTGGATGGCCTTGGGGAAAGAAAGGAAGAAAGAAAGAAAGAGAGAGAGAGAGAGAGAGAGAGAGAGAGAGAGAGAGGGAGAGAAAGAAAGAAAGAAAGAAAGAAAGAAAGAAAGAAAGAAAGAAAGAAAGAAAGAAAGAAAGAAAGAAAGAAAGAAAGAAAGAAAGAAAGAAAGAAAGAAAGAAATTCACTGCCAGGTTTATAAGACCCTGTTGTTGCAGCCCACATCAGTAAAGTGAAGTTCTATTATTTTTGGTGGTTTCTATTTCCTGACTTGGCCTAACAGATGTGGCATGCTTTGTGTGAATCCAGAAAACTGAGTTAAGTAGGCCATGGTTAATCATGGATAAGTGTGTCACATGAACACAGCTTTTGAAGAGAAAATACAAATGACTGGAGGGAAGAGGAAGAGAACAATTAGGGCAAGGCTAGAACTCTAAATGGAAGTTTTCCATGGTGTGTCCTGTTGTTGATCCCGCTTGCCTGGTTCCTTTTCTAATGGGAAGAATGAAGTGCTGTTAACTACAGATCAGCTGTCACTGATCACTGTCACCAACAATAGCTCAGTGACTAAGCCATCACTGCCAGAGGACCCCACCAGCTTTTGGCTTTATGTACCAGGTCTCTTTGTTTAAGGATTGCAGACAAGCACTGGATATCCCTTCACAGAGATCTTGCCTGTCAGAAAAAGCTTGTTAATACTCTTTTCTCCTCCACATGCAGTATACAGACAGGGCCTCAATTCTCACGAAAATTCTCAAGCTGCTTCTTTAGGACCCCGAATGAGGAAGTCTGTTCTCAATGTACTAAAAACAGCATGATTCCCAGGAATAGACAATGCATGTTCAAATGCCACTGAGTAGTTTTTAATGTCCCAGCAACAAGTTACTAACAAAAATGCTTCCAGCCCGCCCTCTCTTTAGCGAAGTCCAGTGCTGAAAGAGCTGTTAGATGGTGAATAAATAACATTCCTGAATAGTCAACAGGGTGAAAATGCTTATTGAAAACAGACAAAGTGGTTTTAATTATTGGGCAGTGTTTGGCTTCAGTATATGCTTTTATTTAATTCATCAACAGTATTGAGGTTGGTAAAAGTAAATGTTGCTGTGGGGAGCAATCAGAATGGTTTTATGTATTATTAATAAATAGTGTACAATAGTAAGGTTTCAATAATCCCAATGTACCCTAGGTGGCAGCAGAGAGAAACAAAATAATCTAAGTCTTCTGCCACCTATGGTTAGGCTAGGATTTTTCAACCCAAATGTAAATAACCTTCCTTCAATAAAAAGCTTCTATGAAGATTAAACTCATTTGTAGAGGACAAATTAATCAACAATGGCTGGTTCATATGTTGTGAAGAGACACTTTTAGAATGAATAGGAGGCATTTTCACTGTTTTTTTTTTTTTTTTGTATCAAAGCTTACCATGAAATGTAAATCCTAATGCTGCATAGAGGCTGAACTATTGCAGTAAACTCACCCTAATGTTTTGTGGGTTTGTTTTTGTTTTTTTGCCAATTTCCAGTTGTTGTTATTTGTTTTCCCTCCAGGAGGTTTATTTTAGTTAAGCTAAATCTTAGTCCAACAAATCTTGGTTCTTGATGCCCAGCCCTCCAACTCACTGTTAATAGAGTGTCAGAAGTAAATTGCAACCTTTTAGTTATTGCTGTTGTTCATCTGGATTTGTAAGATCTACTTAGTATGCAGAGTTGGTTAGCTGATCAATGGAAGAGCTGAACTCCAACAGAAACTCTGCCCAGGTTCATCTCTCCTATCCTAATTGCCAATAAGGGTTAGGAAATCTGAACAAAGAATCAATACTTTTATAATACATTCAGTAGAACTGATCAGAACAAAAGCTTCTTCTTCTTCTTCTTCTTCTTCTTCTTCTTCTTCTTCTTCTTCTTCTTCTTCTTCTTCTTCTTCTTCTTCTTCTTCTTCTTCTTCTTCTTCTTCTTCTTCTTCTTCTCCTTCTCCTTCTCCTTCTCCTTCTCCTTCTTCTTCTTCTTCTTCTTCTCCTTCTCCTTTTTCTTCTCCTTCTTCTCCTCCTCCTCTTCTTCTTCCTCCTCCTCCCACTAACACGCCTCCTGGAGCTACTGGAGGGTCTCAAGAAAACACAGGACAACCATTTGTCTAAGTTGATGGGAGGACTCCTGCTTTAAGCAGGGGGTTAAGCTAGAAGTCTTCCAAGGACACTTCTAGCCCAATGATTCTATGGTAAGATAAGGAAAAGTAATGGATTAAAAATGAACTAAATTATATTTGTGTATCCACTTATCACCTATCCAGTTTTTCCTAGATTCCCCGATTAAATTAGAGAATTCTTAGGAAAACAGATCTTCTTCTGGACAAGCATTCAAAAGGCAGGAGCCCTATTCCATTTTGCATCTGAGCTACCCTCCCTTCTTTATATCTTTATCTCTGTTAAAGCAAGGCTTGCTACATGCTCTAGGGACAGATTTCAATTTTAAGGAGTATATTGGGTGAAATGAGGCAATAGCATTTGCTGTGCAGATGATATACACTCTCTGTTCTGTGGAAGCCTAAGGGACAAAACCCTTTATGTGCCCCACCTGCACACTTGTGTAATTTCTATCCGTGCAGTTAGAAGAGCTGATACTTTCCACATCTTCCTTCCGAGCAATGCAGCATGAGAAAAGTTGCCAGTAATCAGAGTCTCTAAGCTCCTGACTATATCTACACAAACGTCGGCCCACTGGATGTATCGTGCTTATTTGCTCTCTTTACCAGCTTGTTTTCTTTTGTGTAATCCATAAGTAAATACATTACAATCACAGTGGTTGGGTGAAAAGGAGAAAGCTTTGAATAACACAGCAGCTACCCTCAGGACCTAACTCTCCAAATTGAATCAATGATTCCTTCCACTTCAGTGCAGGTCCAAAAGGGCTTCCAGGTTGACTCTAAAATTTGCAGTTGGAAAGGCTTAGAGCAGGTTCGTGTCAGGTGGAAGAAATGGATGATCTACCAAGGTTTGGTTCCAAGTCTCATTTTACTTCCAGTTCATGTTGAATTCTGTTTCCGTAGTTCATTCTTTCCTTCTCTTTAAGACCATAGGTTCCGTTCGTTCATAGACATTTTCAGACAGATTTTTAATCCATACTTCCATGCATTTTCTTTTTTGTTCAAGTACCAATCCTTTTGTAAGCTATTTTCTCCAAACTGAAGGTTTGGCACATAGTTTCCTTAATGTATCAATGTTTGTTTGATACATGCTGAAGGTGGTTAGTGGACTAAGAAGAGGACCCTGCGTCCATCCCACTCCTAATTGACCCAACTCTGTTCATTTTCATGTTTTTATATTCTTGCTTTATGGTGCTGCTAGCTGTCCGGCATCAGTTGACAGTGAGATGGGGGGTGTATAAATGTAATAAAGCAATGTGTTGGAAAGGAGTGTTTTCTTTCCTAACTCAGAACCCATCTGACAATTTGAATCGTGAGCAAGTCTCTGGAGATGGAGGCCACCACCAAATGAGACTTAGAACAATGAGCAGATTGGATGAAGAGTTACAGCAAATGTTTAGATTCATCTTGATCATTTGAGCTGTTTGTTAGGGCTATTTCCATCACTTTGTAGAATGTATTCCAAGTAGATTTGAGGGCTTCAGGATGTGGCAATTTCATCTTGAAGCTGATGGCTACAGAAATTCTTCTTCCTTCTGCCCTCTACTTTGCCTTCTAGTATTTCAGGTATCAACATCAGTTAAATTTTAATGGGAAACAATGATGGAAGTTCAGCATCACAGTTTCTCAATGCTTGGGGCTCTCTCTCTCAAGAGCTCCTTACACGGTATTAAACCAGTGGTGGGATTCAGCCAGTTTGCACCAGTTCAGCAGAACCTGTAGCTAATTTTTTGTTGCTCAGACCCAGAATAGACTTCCGGTAGTGGCATCCACACAGAGAACCGGTTGTTCACATATTTGAATCCCACCACTGTATTAAACTGGGGTTCTTTCTTTGCGGAACAGGCCATGTGGGCTTCCATGGAGATTCAAGGGCCCCCAACATTAAAGATGGCGAGAGATATTCCAGCAAACCATCTCCAGGGCCAGGTTGAGCAACACAGCATCCTTTCTAGACATGAAGTGACTGTGCTTGTGCTCAGCTGTAATCACTCCATAAACAGAAATAAACACACTGTGTTAATTTTTGGAAAACTGCAAACCAGCAAGGTGGAGAATGGCCATGCTGCAAATTAATCAGGATAGACACTGCGGGGAAAAGACCACAGGTGGGCTACAAGGTGACTTAATTAAACAATAAGGTCAAGGGAAATGAGTTCTGCTCATTTTTATAGGCTGAACCTTATCACTGTTACTTTTCCTAAGAATCAGCAACTAGAATTTATGAAGGCCTTTGATCATAGTAAATATTTGACTGGAATCCATCACTGATACCCTTTAATACACCTTCGGAACGATGTCCTGGCATTCTGTACAATGAATCTGCATCTACAACTATTCATCGGATTTTACCCTGCCTTAAAATAAAATCCTATTACACACTTTTTTGTGTGTTCAAAAATCACCATACAATCACAAACTCCATTTTCAAATTATACCTCACTTCATCCAGACCAAATCAGGCTTAAGGAACTCCTTAGCTTGGCTCATGTAAGTTTCCCAAGACTAATGGGTTGACATGCATATATGTACATTTGTAATTTTGTAATCTTCACAGGAAAACATGTTAGAGAATAGAGATCACATCTGTCATGAGACAGGACTCAGACTCTTTTGAAGAAGAGGCTCCAGCAGAATCTGTACAATGTCAGCCTCAGGAGACACAAAACCAATAATCATCAGAGACTGATCAAGCACAAGCAGTCTCTGGAGCAATCCAACAAGCAATGGGAGTAACCAGATGATAATAACATCAGGCCTCTTCCTGGTGAGTAGAGCAAAGAGCAGAGCAAAGACATTCTTTGAGTTTCCATGCCAGGCAAGGGAGTAAATCCCTTGATTAAAGACACTTGGCTACAGCCTTATTTAAGAGGCAGCCCTGAGCCTTCAACCTTTTTTGGAATCAACCGTCAGGTCTCCAGCTCTTGTGTGATGTTTATGTAGCATTGGCTGTGAACTTCTGACTTCTGGACTGGCTGATGGTCCTGACCTGGCTCTCAGAACTTGAACTGGATTTTGACTATTCTTCTGTGTGCTTCTGTTAAAAGCAGAACCACTTAGGCAAACTTCATTTTTTTCCCCCAGAGGCTCTGTTTTGATTTGCATTCCTTGCCTGCTGTTATCACCTTGATCTTGAATATACTACCAGTTTCCATAGCAATTTTGTGTGTGCAATTGAAACCAGAATCCGGACAATATTACTCCCAATATGCTTTTGTAAAATTTTGCAAGGTTATCACAAAACTGCCTGACTTGAGCGGCTGATTGAGCCTCTTTGCAAGGAATAGTCTGAGGGAAGATACTGAGATTTGGAGATCAGCTCAGATGACTAAGTTGGATAGAACTGGACCATATACTTTTCCCACTCCCTGTCAAACATTAAGTCAATCCAGAGAAATAAGTGAAGAAAAATAGGTTGTAAAATCGTATCAGCTGTATGATTTTACAAGCCAAACTCGGCCATCTAGCAGAATAACAATTTCTCCATCTAGCCAGACTTGACCAACATGCTCTTGGACAAAGCTCTCCACATATTATCTTTAGCACACTACCCAAAATATGTTACTGGCTGCCTCTTCCTGATTTTTGATTTTTAATAGACTTTTTTTTGTCAGTAGCTTTGTCCTTCCCATTTTAAGATTTTTTTTGCTCAATCTTGTATTGATTCTAAATGATGTAAACTTCTCTGAGTGACTGATGAGCATTAGAAGGACCTGACAGAAATTATAAATTAAAACAAAGAATACATTTGTCTATTAAAAAAGTAAAGCCAAGTAAAATGCATATTCCTTTGCAGATGAATGAGTACACTAGACACTTTGGTAGCTTCAATCTTTAGTTGGAACCCTGTACCCCTCCAGATTCATATTCTGGTAAATTCAGCCTACTGATCACCCAACCCCAGGTGTCACACTGGTACTTTTGCCAAAGGAGCCAGAGATATAGTTTCAGGCTCCTTCTTCTCTGGATCATTCCTCTTTCCTGTGAATCCACTAGGCATTTTATCCTCCTTCTCCAATAGATAATGTCGATAGCAATAGCACTTAGACTTCACAGTGGTTTACAGCCCTCTCTAAGTGGTTTACAGAGTCAGCATATTGCCTCCAAGAATCTGGGTCCTCATTTTAACAACCTTGAAAGGATGGAAGGCTGAGTCAGCCTTGAGCCAGTCAGGATCAAACTGCTGGCAGTGGGCAGAGTCAGACTGCGGTACTGTATTCTTACCACTGTGCCACCATGGGAAGGAAGGAAGGAAGGAAGGAAGGAAGGAAGGAAGGAAGGAAGGAAGGAAGGAAGGAAGGAAGATCAACGGTACTTAGACTTATAAACTGTTTCACAGTACTACATTCTAATCATTGCGCCACCGTAGGAAGGAATAGCAACAGCATGTAGACTTATATACTGCTTTACAGCCCTCTTCAAGTAGTTTACAGAGTCACCATATTGCCCCCCAACAATCTGGGTCCTAATTTTACCGAACTCGGAAGGATGGAAGGCTGAGTCAACCTTGAGCCGGTAAGAATCGAACGGCGAAACTGCAGTCAGCAAAAGTAGCCTGCAATACTGCATTCTAACCACTGTACCACCACGACTCTTGCATCTATGGCTCTTACTTAGCTTTCACCTATGGAGATTCTCAATCATCCAGGTCATGGCTGTCCAAAAGCTGCTCTTTCCAAAAAAGCAACTGGGCTTTCTGAGTTTTTTTTCCTTTGAAAATAATAATAATAATAATAATAATAATAATAATAATAATAATAATAATAGTAGTAGTAGTAGTAGTAGTAGTAGTAGTAGTAGTAGTAGTAGTAGTAGCAAAGTTGGAAGGGACCTTGGAGGTCATCTAGTCCAACCCCCTGCTCAGGCAGGAAACTCTATACCATTTCAGACAAATGGCTGTCCAGTCTCTTCTTAAAAACTTGCAGTGTTGGAGCTTCTGGAGGCAGGTTTTTCCACAGGTTAATTGTTCTAACTGTCAGGAAGTTTCTCCTTAGTTCTAGGTTGCTTCTCTCTTTGGTTAGTTTCCATCCATTGCTTCTTGTCCTGCCTTCAGGTGTCTTGGAAAATAGCTTGACTCCCTCTTCTTTGTGGCAGCCCCTGAGATATTGGAACACTGCTATCATGTCCCCCCTTGTCCTTCTCGTCGTTAAACTAGACAGACCCAATTTCAGCAGCCGTTCCTTATATGCTTTAGTCTCCAATCCTCTAATCATCTTTGCTGCTCTTCTCTGTACTCTTTCTAGAGTCTCAACATCTTTTTTATGTTTTGCTTCTCATCCAAGAAGCTTCTTCAGTTAGAATTGAAGAACCCTCTTGGATGAGAAGTGAAACATTTTCAAAAGGAAAAAAAAAACCAAGGAAGTTCAGTTGACTTTTGGAACGTCGGTAGCTTTTTGTCACCCCCCCCCCCCAGAGGACAAAGGTGGCCTCAGCAACTATGAAAGTTGCTTTGGTTGGTGATGATGTATTTCCTACAATTATCTACTCTCTTCCCAATGGAGGGGGGAAGGGAGGAAGGACACTGCTAGGAGGTGAGAGATGAATAATAGGTTTTCAAGGTATCTTGCAGGAAATGCAAAAGAAGAGCTGAAGTTTGAGCTTAAGAATAACTTATAGGCTCCTCCACGTCAAACCCCCCCCCCCCCGTCGCTCCATTTGGGTTTGTCTTTCTGATCGGCAGGAGGTGTAATTAAAAGAACAAAAAAAAGTAGCATCTGTGCACTGTGAGAAAGGGGAAGTGGGTGTCAGTGTATGCAACTGTGTGCAAGAAAGAGAAAGCATCACTATGCATCGCTGTACAAGCATCTCTCTGAGCATTGCTATCTTTCTTTCACAGCCCGTCAACCTCTTCCCTCCCTCCTCCATTTGCATTCAAGCTGGAACTGGATTTCATGTTAGTTTAACACCTCTGTTCCTGCATATCAGACGTCTCCTTTCTTTTTTTCCTTCTCTTTATCCCAGGGGTTGTTTATCTGGGTCCTTCCTTCAAGACTTTTTTGGGGGGGGTTGGGGGGGGAGCTACGCTTGCAGAAAAAAAAACAGGAGCGTGATTTGAACTAGGAAGGAGGCAAGACGGTGAAATATTTAGCACAAGAGAAGTTGAAACAGAAAAGTCTGTTGAAACTCACGTGCTGTTGGGTTCAAAAACCGGGAGCCAGGATAGAGTTCAAAAATACTATGGATTTTGTTACATGCTACTTCTACACAAGCATCTGGTCTACTAACGGTCAAGGCAAATTGGTGCTAGATAAGAGTCAACTGAATTTGGGGAGGACTGGCTTTAGGTCTCTTGTGGGAGCGTAGTGACTCCAAACGAATGACGCTTTTGACGCAACCCTCAGGCTCAGCCTGGTCATCTCCCACACATGCAAGTAACATAATTTCTATCTGTCATCTATCTTTGATTCTTAGGTTCATTAAGGATGCTGAAATTCCACACCCATGTAAATATGGATGTATCTGCTTCTATAAATAGTCTTTGACTTATGACCGGTTGCTTAGCAACTGGAAAGAGTTATGACGGACCACCCTGAGGGGAACCGCCGAGCTGGATTTGAAATTCTGATGGTCAGCCCCGTGCCCTCGGTCGTGTGACGTTTTGGGTACTTGGGGATCCGCTCGAAATTATGGCTATTTGCAGTATCTCATGCTCAAAACATTTTTACAATGGTTTTGGCCCAAACTGGCATTTACTTCTGGTTTTTTTTTTTTTTCAAAACTGGCCCATAGCAAACCATGGTTTCACTTAATTTACAACTGTAATGAGCAAGTGGTCATAACTTGAGCTATTCTATTCTATTCCATTCCATATTCTATTCTATTCTATTCTATTCTATTCTATTCTATTCTATTCTATTCTATTCTATTCTATTCTATTCTATTCTATATTTTCTATTCTATTCTATTCTATTCTATTCTATTCTATTCTATTCTATTCTATTCTATTCTATTCTATTCTATTCTATTCCATCTAAAATTCTATTCTATTCTATTCTATTCTATTCTATTCTATTCTATTCTATTCTATTCTATTCTATTCTATTCTATTCTATTCTATTCCATTCCATTCCATTCCATTCCATTCCATTCCATTTTGTATTGTAATTCTAATTTTCTTCTAATACAAAGCCATTGGAATACTATTACTAATCTTTTTTGTGTAACCTGCACTATTTTTTGGCCTCTGGTCATAGATTTAAAACATTGCTGAAAAATGCTAACAGACTGTTGGATTTGCCAACTCTTTATCATATCATACCTTTATTTGGATTTGGAGGCAGGCAGCTTTTAATACCAACCTGCTACCACAAGCAGTGAGTTGACATATTGAGAGCTCGGCCAGGTGATGCTGAAACTGAAGCCGCAATCTTCCCCAGGTGTGAACAGCCAGGCGCCTCATTGCCAACCAGGAAGGCAGTTGCTCTGATTGAGGATTTCTATGTCAGGCACTTGTGCCAGGTTCCGCCCGCCTGATTGTTAATTAGAGAAGATGAGCTTTTGCTTCTGCTTGGTTGAAACCTCAAGTCTGGAAAAAGGAGAAGTCCGGCTTGCTTTTCAGATACATAGATAGATAGATAGATAGATAGATAGATAGATAGATAGATAGATAGATAGATAGATAGATAGATAGATAGATAGATAGATATCTACTCTGCACAAACAAGCAAAGCCCCATCCATGGGATGCAGGCAGCACTCAAAATCACACACTCTCCGGTCCATGGAAAAATCTTTCTCCATGGAACCAGTCCCTGGTGCCCAAAAGATTGAGGACCTCTGTGCTAAATCACAAAAATATCTCAGCATATCTTTGGGACTCCGCTAAGGCATGGGATTACAGAAGAGAGTAACAAGAGTTGGAAGGTGCCTTAGAGGTCTTCTAGTCCAACCCTCTGCTCAAGCAGGAGACCCTAGATCAGTGGTCCCCAATCCCCGGTCTGTGGACCAGTACCTGGCCACAGCACGCCAGCAACTGGCCCGCACAAACAAGCAAAGCCCCATCTGTGGGATGCAGGCAGCACACAAAACCACACACTCTCCAGTCTGCGGAAAAACCTCTCTCCATGGAACTGGTTCCTGGTGCCCCAAATGTTGGGGACCTCTGTCTTAAAGAGACTTTTTGCTGGGTGAGAGTTTGATCACTGAATTATTTATTGGCATTGATTGGCAGAGCTTTCTTGTCATAAAATACCAACTTGGTCATGGTCAAACAAAAGAAAACAATTGCCCAGTGAAAACCACATTGCATTTCTCTTGGAAGCTAAATAGAACTTAAAAACTGGTGGCTGTTTTAAAGTTTTGATCCAGGCTGATCCAAGGATTATCAAAACCGCAGGGTTAAGAAATTAGCAGGAAAGCCTCAAAAGTAAATGTCTTGGTGTAGTATGATGGTTGTCAGTCCTGTGGTGCAGACCAGATCAGGAAACTCATTCCACTGGAAGGCCAGAAATATAAATTTTGAGATAAGGGATAGGAACAGAATCTTGCAAACCTGACTGTGCTTTTCTGCCTGTCCCTCTTATAACCCAGTGAATCAGGGATATCAGGCATAAGTAACCAGAAAGAGGAATTGGATTACTTGCTACCTATACACAAGCATCTAATCTATTATTGGTCAAACTAAACTGGCACCAGATAAGGGTCAACAGAATTTGTGGGTGGACAGGACTTTGGTTTCTTGTGGGAATATAACAACTCAAAATTAATGATGAATTTCACCCTCCCCTCAGACTCAGCCTGCTAATTCCCAGACAGGCAGAACTAACCTTAATTATTACATCTCTTCCCAGGACCTAAAGAATGCTTATGTCCTCTTTGTTCAGATAATGCTTTGTGAATATTTGCTTCAAGGCCATCTCCCTGGTTCTCTGCAATGGTTCTGCACTTAAGTCTTTATATTCTGCAGAGATGTAATAGTTGTATGGATTTCTAGATAATACATCTTTTTTTGTGCTTGCTCCAAACTCACATGAGCAGGTTACTGTATATATGACAATATTTATTTCCAAATGTCTTCTCTTTGGTGTTCCTCCTATCTCTTACATGTAGCTCTCCTATCAGGACCTTTATATCAACAAAGACACATCGGCCAGTGTGAGCTAAACAGATCGTAAACATTTATGGCAAGACATTCCATTGAACACCACCTGCTGTTCCACATGAAAAGTTGGTGTTCAACAAAGCTTATGAGAAGAAGGCTTCAAAAAGAGCTGTTCTAGCCATCGGATGACATTCTTCATTTAGAAAAAGCATGGGGTGAATTAACAATCTGTGGCACAAGTCCTTCCATAAAGAGGCAATGAGCCATCAAATACTAAGGCTACCATATTGGATTGCAAAATATCCAGGTGATCAATAGAATGCAACAAAACGAACAGGCTTGGATGCCATCTAGTGGATGTCAAGAATTTTACAGGAAAGGAAACTATCAATAATGCTTTGGGGGGGGGGGGGCAATGGTTGTTTCAGGTAGAAACTTGGACATTGTCTCCCAAGTCTAGTGTGAGCAAGGGAGCTTAACTTCCTCATGTCAGTCAACGGAGATGCATTGGTCAGGATGCTGTTTCATCTCACTGTTCAACCACTTTCTACAGGGGGGATGATTAAGAGCATCCTGTCATACAGCATCACAGTCTGGTTTGGAAGCATCACTGCTTCAGACAGGAAGGCGGTGCAGAGAGTGGTGAGGATGGCTAAAAAGATCATTGGCAGCTCCCTCCCTCCCATCCAGGACATAGCGCAGAAGCATTGCTTGAGCAGAGTCCGTAAGATTATCTGGGATACTATACATCCTCTTTATGACCTGTTTTCCTTGTTACCTTCTGGGAGGAGGCTTTGTGGTATCCGTAGCAGAACATCCAGATTTAGCCATAGTTTCCTTCCCTACAGCATTAACCTTGTGAACTCTCAAGCTTCCTCCTTCCGTTATATATTCAAGATGGACACTATTTAATATTTATTTGCTATGTATAAGTAGGGGTATGGGTCTATACATATGTTGTACATAGTATGTTTAGGTATGTGTCATGTATGTGTTTCACTTTGAGAGCAGGCAACTAAATTTCACTTTTGATGTGTGTCGTTGTGCCCACAGTAAAAAAAATGACAATAAAGGTTATCTTATCTTATTTTATCTTATCTAACAGGTAAGAATCGAAACAGGAAACCTCCAAACTGACTCTGGTCTTAAGACTGTTAGAAATAGAGGCAATGGGAGAACAACAATCACACTTGTTCAGCTTGTTGTCTTCCCTGGTTGCTAATATTTTCACCTTTCTTGGTTGACTTAGATAGGTGAGACAATTAGTGATCACCTGCTGAATGAGATGATCCCATAATGCATGAATGATTTTGATTGCTAGGAAATTAGCCTTGTGCTATGCAGGCACCCCTCGACTTAGGACTAAAACTGCACCCCCAATTTATGTTGCTGAATGAGAAATTTGCCAAGTGAGCTTTGCCCCGCTTTACGACTTTTCTTGCCCCATTCGTTAAGAGAATCACTGCAGCTGTTAAATCAGAAACAGGGCTGTTAAGTGAAGCTTCCCCTATTTATCTAACAAAATGAAATTCAATGGTGAAAAAAAGTAAGGTTCTACATTTAGGCAAGAAAAAACAAATGTACAAATATAGTATAGACAGTACCTTGCTCAATAGTAGTAACTGTGAGAGGGATCTTGGAGTCCTAGTGGACAATTACCTAAATATGAGCCAGCTGTGTGCTACAGCTGCCAAAAAAGCCAACACAGTGCTAGGCTGCATTAACAGAGGGAGAGAATCAAGATCCAGGACAGAAATATAAACTTTTCAGACAAGACCCTTCCTAGACCTCATGAAGATGGAGGGAGGGAGAAAACTCATTCAGATTTCTGTTACTAACTTTATAATAAAAGGATTATTAGTACATATTTTCCTAGATGTTCCAACCAGATCAAGGAACATATATTAAAGATTATAACTCTCCTTGCTTTGAAAATGATTCAGAAGTATCTCAGGTCTTTTGCAAATATAACATCTCCCTGTTATTTGTTAAATACCTGATGCTGAAAAAAAAGGTGTGGCTGCTTTAAGAAGTTTGTTTATAAATAAGATTTGTAAAGTATCTGCAGCTTATTTTCAGGCTCACAGAGGAGCCTTAAAAAAAACCCCAAATCTGCTTTATTAGCAGAGATAAGTTGTGCTTATATGAGCTTTGAAGTACCATTTCTGAGTAATTTTCAAAAGATACAAAGCTCCACAGAGAATATGCCCATACAATACCGCATTCACAATCATTTGGAGAACAAGTGAAGCCAAAGAGGGCAATGCAGTTTCACAAACAGGGATTGTTTTTTTTTTAAAAAAAGGCACAGGGTTCAAGCATTCATAAAGTAAGAACATTGTTGTTTTATATTTGTTTTATTTACATGGGAGGAGAGAAAAAAGCATAGAGAGTTTGGTCTTGGTCCTGTTTAAAATGAAATGAGTGACTTAATTATCATTTGTTCCTGAGATGGCCCTGCAAGGTTTATAAACCACTAAAGCTTTTTCCATCCTCTGCAGTGTCTCAAAATATTTTTTTTTTTTAAAAAAAAAAAACACACACCAAACCCTTAGGAAGCATTTGCAAATGAAATTCTCACCACCTGCAACCAAAGTGACTGGAGCCAAGAAGAAAACCATTATTGCATTCCCGAAAACCATGCTTCTTTATGTAAAATCAGCTGCTAAGGATGCTGTGAACTGCATCTGAACTTTGAGCCCAATCTTTTTGAAGGAAGTGAGGGCACGTTTTACTCTCTAATTAGGCTCCCAGATGGGTGTCATTTATATAAAGTTGCAGACAGACAGGAAGGCCTGGAATAAAGCCGTCCACTGTTACCTTCTGCCTTCTACCCATTTGCATTCTTTTAGCAATCCTTTGGATTGCCATCCCCTACAGCAAAAGTGAAGTTGGCTGATTTTAGCTTCCTTGGTGCCTGGTTTACTTAAACTCCCACCATTGCGGATTCCAAGCTCGGAGGAGGAGGAGGAGGAGGAGGAGGAGGAGGAGGAGGAGGAGGAGGAGGAGGAGGAGGAGGAGGAAGGTCAGCCACTGCAATGAGTCAACTGAGATTTCACTGTTGCATCATTATGCCTTGAATCCAAAACACTTGAGATGCAATGCAGACCCGACCAAGTGGCAGGCGAAATGCAAAACTGTGGACCGCCTGATACGGCGGGAATAACACAAGGAACAAGAAGAGGTGTATGGTTTCTTTGATTAGACGTTGCTGGTTTTAAGTCTGCAGATAATAGGCAATCGCCCTGCTCCTGTGTGGTGCTTGCAACCCGATTCTTGCGATATTTCACAAAGTTGGCAGTGCGTTTCGTACAAGGAAGAGGAAGCCATGTTATGCTCCCATATGTTCTTGCTCTTCTGCTCGTGAATCACCCGTCAATCATGGGGAAGCTTCCATGTTCATAATTTATTTTCTCTCCCCTGGTTTAGAATGGAAGCAAGGAAAGAACAGAGGTTTTGACTGTACAGTCGCTAAGTTGTGTTCAACTCTTCGTGACCCCCATGGACCACAGCATGCCAATCTCTCTTGTCCTCCACTGTCTCCTGAGTCTGCACACTCATGCCTGTTGCATCAATGACACTTCCTAACCATCTCATTGGAGAAGACTCCTACGAGTCCCTTGGACTGCAAGGCGTTCAAACCGGTCAGTCCTAGAAGAGATCAACCCCGACTGCTCTTTAGAAGGCCAGATCCTGAAGTTAAAACTCAAATACTTTGGCCACCTAATGAGAAGGAAGGACTCACTGGAGAAGGGCCTAATGCTGGGAAAGATTGAGGGCAATAGAAGAATGGGACGACAGAGAATGAGATGGCTGGATGGAGTCACTGAAGCAGTAGGTGTGAGCTTAAATGGACTCCAGAAGATGGTAGAGGACAGGAAGACCTGGAGAAACATTGTCCATGGGGTCGCGATGGGTCGGACACGAATTCGCAATTAACAACAACAACAACAAACCATCTCATCCTTTGCCATCCCCTTCTCTTTTGCCTTCCGTCTTTATCAACATCAGAGGCTCTTCCAAAGGACAGTCATGGGTTGATTTCCTTTAGGATAGGTTGATTGGATCTCCTTGCAGTCCATGGGACTCTCAAGGGTTTCTCTCCAACACCAGAATTGGAAAGCATCAATTGCCCTGATGGTACAGTGGTTAGAATGCAGTACCGCAGGCTAACCCACTGCTCACTGCCAGGACTTCAATCCTGACCCGCTCAAGGTTGACTCAGCCTTCCGTCCTTCCGAGGTCAGTAAAATGAGGACCCAGATGTTGGGGGCAATAGGCTGACTCTGTAACCCGCTTAGGGAGGGCAGTAAAGCACTATGAAGTGGTATATAAGTCTAAGTGCTATTGCTACTCTGTTCTGTTCTACTCTATTGCTGTGGTGGTGCAGTGGTTAGAATGCAGCATTGCAGGCAAATTCTGCCCACTGTCAGGAGTTCGATCCTGACCAGCTGAAGGTTGACTCAGCTTTCCATCGGTCCGAGGTCAATAAAATGAGGACCCAGATTGTTGGACCCAGTGAAATGAAAGAGAAATCATCACCTCCAATCCAAAGATCAGGATATTTCTCTGAAGAGCTGGCAGCTGAAATTGATGCTGTTCTCTAAGGAGATCAATAGACATTATTATTTCTAAAAGGAAAATAGTGAAGGTAAAACTGTTAGCTGGAGGGAATCCGCTAGTATTTCAATTCCTGTTTTGAGATACTTATCAGCCTGGATTTCGACGGTTCCATGGGGTTGTGGGGATAGAAGGAAACCAGAAAAGGGGCTCTGGTGAGGAAGACCGTGATCTCTGGCAAGTCAAGACAGAATAGCAACAGCTGACAATGTTACACAGTCCTCCTCCTCTTCCCTGACAATCCCATTCCCCTGCTAACACTGATGCTGCTACCTAGTTGGGTCATGAAACATTTGCAAGAAAGCCATCTAGTCAGAGGCCACCAAGGACCACACAGTCGTTGTTGTCGTCCTCGTCCTCCTCCTCTCTGCAAACCCCATTCCCCTGCTAACACTGATGCTGCTACCTAGTTGGGTCATGAAACGTCTGCAAGAGAACCACCCAGCTCAGAGAGCCCCAAGGACCCCCTCCTTTTTTTTTTTTTTAAACTGGGACTCCCTTCTCATCCCCCCCCCCCACGACCAAGCAACAACCCCAGCGAGAAACCCGCTCTGAAGCCCCCCCCTTCCATTCATGGGTGGGAATATTGCCAGTCCGGGAGAAGCCCCGTCTCTCCCCACCCCCGCCGTCGTTTCGCCCCTTCTCGGGGCCGGAGGGCGAAGGCGGCGAGGGGGCGCGCGGGGTGGGGGTGGGGGCTTCGTGAAAGCGCCGGCCGCGAACCAATGAGTGCGCGCGCCGCAGCGGAGGGCTGGCCGCCGCCGCCGCCGCATCTCTCGGAGCGCCTCGGGCTGCCGGACCATGAGACTGAGGCGGAGTGGCAAGGAGCAGCGCGCGCTGGCTGGCTGTCGGGCGCGCGTGGCGGCGGAGCAAGCCGGCGCTGGGGACTCCCGCGTGGGACCTCTCTCTCTTGACTGACGGCCGCTCTCAGCCGCCCCCCCGCGCGGCTCCCGGCCCCTCCCATTTCAGTCAAGGCAAAGCCCGAGGCGTCCTTTCCCCCCTCCCTCCCTCGGTCCCCGGGCACCCGGCTCCTCCCCCCCCCTCTCTCCCTGGCCACCCCACGGCAGCTCCACGCGAGCCAGCTTGAGAGCCCACGCGGAAAAAAGGAGCGGGGAAGCCCCCCCGAGCTCGCCTCTGCTGCTTCTATTGCTGCTGCCGCCGCCGCCGCCGCCGCGAGGGAGGCGAGCCCACCAGCGCGCCACCGGCTTCTCCCGGCTCGAGGATGTCTTGGCTTCTGGCAAGAATCAACCACCTTCTCTTTTGGGCCACGCTGGCCGGGATGGCGTCGGTCTTCCTCTTTCAAGGTACCGGGGTCCGGCCACCGGGCGGAGGGAGAAATGGGAGGGGGTGAGGGGTGGGGAGGGGGTGGCGCCGTCTTTCCCCACTCCTTTCTGGTCTCTCCCCCCATTATTATTACTATTTTTATTATTGTTGTTGTTGTTGTTGTTGTTGTTATTATTATTATTATTATTATTATTATTATTATTATTATTATTATTATTATTATTATTATTATTATTATTATTAATTTGGCGCGGACGGGGATGGTCTGCCTGGGTACCCTGGGTGCCCGGGGAGGACTCGCTTATTCTACCGTCTAGTTTCGCCGCGGCATCCTCTGGTTTGGCTCCGGGATTCGCGCCGCGGAGCGGAGCGCCGGCGGGACGGTTCGCGCCCGCGGCTAGGTCCTCTCGGCGTGTTCGCGCGGCGCGGAGCCGGGGGGGGGGTTGTGTATTTTTGTGCTGTTGTGTGTGTGTGTGTGTGTGTGTATCAACACCTCCCACCCACACTTCCCCCTCCCGCCCCACCTCCCGTGCCGGAACGCTTCCAAAGGCACCCGAGGTAAGCACTGCCAAGGTGCGGAGGAGAGGCGTCTCTTGCCCGCCGTCGGAAGAGGGGAGGGGGGGGAAGAGAAAGGGGCAGAAAACTTCCACACCGAAACTTCGGCTAGTTGTTCAGGGCGGGCGACGGCGGAGGCGGCTGGGGGAGTGGGGAGGGGGCGAGAGGGGAGGGAGAGCTGTGAGCGACGGTCGCCTTCTCTCCCCCCACCCCCCACCCCGCCGCCGCCGCCGTCTGGCTTTTCTGGGATGCTCGGTTCATGCCACCCCTTCCGATCCCTCCCCCTTCCACACCAGTAGAATAACCCGCGAATAACAACACCGCGAATTGTGGCTTTGCGAAAGGCGGCGGCGAGGCTGTCCCAGCGTTGTGTGTGCGTTGTTTTTTTTTTTTTGAGGGGGGGAGGGAGGGGAGAGGGGGCGAATGAAGGGATCAGGCCCATCTTAAGCTTGGTTGGAATTGCCCAAAGTAGTTGTGTGTGGGGTGGGGGTGGGGGTGGGGGAGAGACAGAGGGACCCGGAGCCAGGAGGGGTAGAGCAACATCCGATTTTTTCCTATCTTGGATGGCAAGTGGGATTTAAATGAATGGCTGGGTGAAGGGAGTCCAAACAGTCTCCCCAAATAAATAAACAAATAAATAAAATCCTCCTTGTTCCCGCCTTTGAGTTCTCTCCAAGGTTGCTACTGTGCACACCAAACATTCGCTGGCAGGGACGCTGGCTGTTTTTGCCTCTGTCCCCGCACACTTGTGAACGTACACACCCACCCACGCAAGACTCAGATTTATTGTGCACACAGGCACATCCCTCTGCCCAGATCTCTGCTCTACTGCAGTCCTACGGATTTAAGGAAAAGTTCTCATCTACAGATCCTAAAAGGAGGATGGAGGGGTGGGGGGGGCAAAGAGACTGGGTATTGATAGCTATCCATCTGAATGTCCTGATTAAATAAGGTTGCGGAGCCTGACTTCTTGACTTGGGGGGAGGAATTAAGGACAGACTGGATCCTCTTTAATGTTTGTCCCCCAAGAGACTTTGTGTTTTCTTTGTTGGCATGAAGCCTGTCTATAAACATGATTAAATACTCTGCTTATGATCATTTCTAACCCCTCTAACTGAGATCAATAGACTTGATAGAGCCTTCCTTTACTCCTTGGAGGAAGCTGCAGAGAAACGGAGGAGGAGGAGGAGAAAAGTGAGCAAAAGCCCTGGATGTCTCTTACTTCGAAGCTGGAGGAAATGTAGGGTTGAACTCTGCACCAGTTGGTCATGCCAGCTGGGAGTGGAAGGCAGAAACTGGCATGTGCCAGACTGGGCTGTCTTGGGCATTACGGGGGCAGCGGCTGGTGGTGGACCCATATGTTTCTGCTTCCATTCTGGTGAATGTGTCAGTGTGTATTAGCTCTTGCACAACCATCTGGAGCTGTGGGCGCATGCTCTCCCCCCCCAAACTCCCTGGAAATGAGGAGAAGGCTCCAGCTTCCCAATAGACGTGCTGCTGTGGTGGTCCAGAGTGGCTTGTCAGATGCTAATGGTCTCCTAGCTTTGGTGGCTGCCCTATAACCATTGAGTTATGACATTGGAGGACAGATACATTAGAAAAAAATGACAATAAAGGTTATCTATCTATCTATCTATCTATCTATCTATCTATCTATCTATCTATCTATCTATCTATCTATCTATCTATCTTACCTAAGACTTATCAGCTTTAGTGGCTGTTGAGAGAGGATCCTTAAACAGCTAGAATGTGCCAGTAGATTGTTATGGCTTATCAAAGTTGTCTCCCATTTTCGTATTTCAAGTCCTGGACTTGTATGTAGAGGCATCCTTCTACCCAGCTGCCAAATTCCTTTTTTTCATGAACTCTGGTCCTCCTCTAAATCTACGTTTTTATTACAAAGCAAGTAGAAAGTAGAAAGAGAAGTAACGTAAGCCCTTTCTTCTTCATGGATGGACTTTCTTTGCAGAAAAAGAAGATTTCTCCCCAGGGTTCAGCAGTCAAGAATGGTGAGGCAATTCCAAAGTCAATAGTCTTGTTTTACCTATCAGGTGTCTGTTGCTCTTCTTGGCCTCTGAGGGGGTGTCTATACGATTTCACGTTCCATGTCACATAAGCATCCTGGACCCCTCACTTGATCTGCTTTACTCATTATGAGCCTCCTTTAACGGTGGTGATTCTTCCTTCTTCCATCCTTTTTTCAGTGGATTTACAGCAGTGGAAATGCTGGTATTAAAATTGTGTGTTGTCATCTGTAGCTCCAGTTGTCCTAATTCCCCTTACAAAATCTGACCTTAAGTAGCCCCCAAGGGTCTACTGAATCAGCCCTGCTCTCCTCCTCAACTATCTAGCTATTTAATTCCTCAGCTATCTCCATTGTGACTGCACGTACTCAAGATTTGTCCAGAGACTTGAGTAGATTAGTGTTTCTGAAGCCTGTCAATTTTAAGACTTGCGGACTTCAACTCCCATGGTTCCCCAGCCAGCCAGAATTCTGGGAATTGAAGTCCACATGTCTTAAAGTTATCAAGGTTCAGAAACACTATACTACAATGTTTATTGTAGACTTTTTGTAACTAATAATGATGTCATTTTTAACATATTAGAGCTTGCTGAATTTACTAGGGCTTACTGTTACTCTAAAAATTAAGATTCCCTTGAGCTGAGCTAAACTCTGGATATTTTTATTTTGTTTTTTTGGCGTCCAGAAGTGACTTGCTGTTGCCTTCTGTTAATATATATTATTTTAATTTCCCAATGTAATTAACAGCCGTGGAGTTTCCCATCCAGAAACTAGCTAGGTATAACCTACTTGTATTTTTTTTTAGAAAGCTAAAATTATAGCTAGAGGTGCACCTTTGGTGGGGAAAATTCCCTTTAAAAAAAAAACCTGAGGAAATTGCCATTATTGATCCCAATAATGAAGAAAGAAAGTCTGGATTTTCTGGAAAGGTTATATCTAATATTAATTTGTTGGCTTTGTAAGCAGAAGGGAGTGAGGTTCAATCTCCAGGTAAGAACAGGAGGAAAAATTATTCTGAACCTCTAGTTAGCCACTGCCAATCTGTGTGCATAGCAAGGATCAGGATGGACGTGTGGTTAAACCCCATGCATGACCTCAGCTCTTAACATGCTTTGAAAATAATCCTTTTAGTTTTGTTAAAAACAAGCTTCATCCTTGGCACCATTCAGCTGTAACTGTAGCAACTTTTGTTGCTACATCAATCACATTTGATAAATTATAGCTGCACTAAGGGGTCTGTATCTTTTCCCCTTGTGCTATTTTATTTATTAAGCAGTGAAATTGACGTTTGAGTTTATACCTCATTCACTTGTGAAGACTGGATTTGTTTTGCATCTCAACGGGCTAGATACCTTGTGATGGTTCTACATTTCTTAAAAAAAAAATGCTTTAGAATCAGATACCTAGACATGAGCTATCTGGATTATATATAAACTGGATAAATATCAGATGAAGCCGTAACTCGCTAGAATTATCCTGCATAGCAACAAAGTTTTGTTTTTAAAAAGCAACTGTAGTTATTAGCACAGTTCGCAGGTGATGAACTATTACAGAAACAAATGACTATTTTCCAAATGGTTTGGTTTGTTCTTAAAATAATAATAATAACAAAAAAATGGTTTTAGTTTTGGAAATGTTTTCTCAGTGCGCAAATTCCTTTTTCTTATATTCTGCTTTAAGTCAGTTGAGGAAGATCTTGTGGATGGATAAGCACTGATAAAAAGTATATCCATCCTTTATTTGAAGTGCTGGCTCTATCAGGGAAGAGAAAATTGTGCTGCTTAGCTGGGTTTTTTAAAAAATAAAACTTGATTGCAGACATGGTAGTGGAGGTTTAAACATCACCATTCCTTGTTCCACTTAAAAGTTGCATGGTGCTTTAATATCCCCCCCCCCCAAAGTTTCCTTCCTTGTAAAAATGAGGAGGAATCAAGTGGCACCTTTTCAGGTTAACAAAAGAAAGACCCACTCTAAACTGAAATTTAGTGCCTTTTAATAAAAATTTGTTAGTCTACCAGATGCGTTATGGTTTTGGGTTACCCTAAACCAGTAGTGGCGAACCTATGGCACGGGTGCCAGAGGTGGCACACAGAGCCCTTTCTGTGGGCACGTGCGCCATCGCCCCAGTCCTAGGCCTTCAGCTGGGTTTTATAAAACCTTTTCATTTTAGGCCTCCACTGCTGTGTGCAAAAAAAAAAAAAAAAAAAAAAAAGTTCAATCAGTCAATTTCAACTTCTTGCGGGGAAAAAAAACATCTTGCAAAGTTGGAATTGATTGATAGAACTTTTTAGTCCCACCCAGTCTGCCGTTACCACCATAGCCATGCTCACCCAATGGGCCACGCCCACCCAATGGGCCACACCTACCTGGCACTCAACGATGCATAAGTGGGTTTTGGGTTGCAGTTTGGGCACTCGGTCTCTAAAAGGTTCACCATCACTGCCCTAAACTAACACAGCTTTCCTTCTACAATTTGTCATCTGCAAAAGAGACTTTCATTTTTGGGTTGTATTTTTAAGAGTCCTCCCAACCTTTCTTTTGATGATAAATTAGATCTTTATTTTTTTTTTACATGTTTGGTACTGGAAATATTTATTTCTTCAATAATTGCTGTTCTATTAGCCCTCTGAGGTACTTCAGACAAGAAACCAAAATGATAAGTACTAACGTTGTCTTTATTGTAAAGTTACAGGAGCAGAATCTTCCAAGTCTTGAAGGTCCTTCTCCCTATTCTCATCTCTACTTTCCCCAAAACTCAGGAGGATCCCCTTTGAGATGCTTCCTATGCCTTCTTTCTTTCTGTGGGCTGAGATATGCTTGTCTGATCACTGCCTAAGCTGCAATTCCTCCTCCTGTTTCCAGAGTTATTCTCACAGATCATTACATTTTTACAAAAATGTAGGGGTTGCACTTCAGGTTTCTTAGACATTACACCAGACCTTAACTTTTTCCTTCATGGCACCCAAACTGCTTCTCAGAAAATCTTTTGAGGACCAGTCCTAAGTCCCTTCCTTCAGCACCGTCATAACTTTGAACAGTTGCTCAATGAATGCTTGTAACTTGAGGACTATCTATATTATAAAAACAATATTACTGCATGATCTTGATCTCTTTGTCTCAGTAGGAATCCTTTGGGAGATTTTCAGATATATTTTAATATACTTCTAAGCTGATTTAAATGTCCCTGTTGGATGTAATGGGTTCATGTGTCATTAGCCCAGTGGTTCTCAACCTGTGGGTCGGGACCCCACTTGGGGTCGAATGACCATTTCACGGGGGTCGCCAAACCATGCTGTCCGCCATTTTTTTCCCTTTTCCCTAGCTGTCCTACTCCTTCTTATTGGTGGCCACACCCACTTGGGGGTCACCACAACATGGGGAACTATATTATGGGGTCACGGCATTAGAAAGTTTGAGAACCACTGCATTAGCCAAAGGGGGAAAAAAAACCAACCTCTTTTACCTGATTTTTTGGTAATTTAACCAGGCTTGGGAAGCATTGCACAGAGGTTCTATCACCAGATGTTCTAAATCAGCATTGCTGGCTGTGGAATTCTGGGAGTTGAAGTCCACATGCCTTAAAATTGTCAAGGCTGAGAAACACTGTATGCACTTTCAAAGTCACACCATTAGTTCCCCTCCATGTGGACTATCCTATGTGTTCTCCAGTTGTTAGAGAAGGAATAACCCAAGCCTACACCAATACAATGAAGAAACTCTTGAGTAACATGATTCCAGTGGCTGTGGAAAGGAAATGAAGTCTAGAGGCATCTTCTTTCTCTCCTTCTCTCCCCATGATAATATTCATCATTTGGTTCAGCAGTGAATGACGAAACTGAAATCAGTTGTGAATTGGGGGAGTCAGAAGAAATTAGCATCCTAGCTTGCTGTTGCTTCTCCTCCCCTTAGCTCCTGAACCGAGCAAGCCTCAACAGATGGGTTCCTAAGGAGTTGAAAACTAGGAAACCAGGAAGGCTGTAGACCACCGGAGGGGTGTAAAAGGGTAAAAGAGAGGCTATTTACACTTCTCATTACTGAGCTAAATGCACTAACCTCTTGGGGAGGGGAAATCCTTTGGAGGAGAATGATTTCTTTAAAAAAAAAATGCATTTAGTATCTCGCAATGTAGAATGGCAAATTTGTCAGGGTGTTTTCCCAAAGAGGGTCAGCCTACCCGGATAGCACATCCATTAAGCCCACTTAGTCTTTGTTGCACTTTGCAGTCTCCTGGCCTAGTTCCATCTGCCCAGCTGACTTGCTTAGAAAGCAGTCCACGTTCCAAGTCAGTGCACTGCCAATCTGCCTCTTTTCCCCCTCCCCAACTTTTACTCCTTTCTTAAACTGGAACTGCAGTTTCCTGCATTGTCCCTCCTCCCCCCCCCCCAATTTCTCACCGAAAAGAGGGACCGCTCCTGCAGCAGGTTAGCATGTCTTGTCTTTTCGGAGGTAGGGGAAGACACCTCCTTCCTTACATGCAGGAAGGGAATGGATAACCAAAATAGGACCTCAAAGCAACATATTTTGCTTATCTTGTCCTGTCATCCATGGGCTGTGTTTTTTTTTTTTTTTTTGCTTTCTCTTTCCTGCAGCCCTATCACTGCCTCTTAGAAAGATGCCTAATTTTAATGCTTTCCAATCGGTTGTGTTTGGCTGCAGTCTTTTGTTCCTTTGCCTAGTGTCTTATTTACTGCTCCTAGCAATCTTCTCCCAGCATAAATTTACACAGAGGAAAGTATACAAGAATGGCGTTATCACTGGTGATTTCTATCGTGCCTGGACAATTTAGCTAAATTCAATTTGGTCATTATCTTTTAAAGTGTCCCTTGAGCGGAGTTAATGAGAACAGTAAGGGGTGCAAGTTATGTTTTCCATAATTTTCTCCCCTCCTTCCTCTTCTGCTCTTCCCACCCTTCAGAGGACTGGCGTAACTCAGAGCCATGTCAAAGCATTCACAGTTAAGATCATAGCAGGACTAAACGGTTAACTCTCATTTACAAGAGAATTAGTTCTGAATAATGGCATACCATTATCACCCTTACTATACTCGCAAGGTTTTAACGCTGATGTAAATTTACAATGTTTTTATTTACTATTAGCTTTCTCATTCTGAGCCAATGTCATAAAATTCTTTGATAGTCCAATTACACAGCATGTTGTTTCTTCTGCCAAGAAGAGATTTTTCTAGGACTGAGAGATTCATGTTCTTCAAAGTGAAGGAATGACCTTAACTGTCAGAGGTTGGTTCCCATTAGAGGTAAAATATGTATCGCTTTCTTTTTATTATTATATTTTGATTTGTGTGGGCACGTGTGTCATGCACGTGCTAGATGCTGTGCTTCAGCCACTTGAGTGAACTAAGAAACTCACAAAATGTGCCAGTTCTCTACCAAAGTGTGATTTTAATTCGTGAGGTTCAATACACTGAGAGATGGTAGGTCTTGTGCCATGAATGCTTGAGCGAAATTTGAATATCGCTTGCTTGGTTCCTAAATTGTGATGGTGAACCAATGACACGTGTGTCAAAGGTGACACACTAGTGTTCGCCAACATCCAACAATGATAATTCTTGAAAGCATACCATTTTTGGAGTCTTCACAAGAATGGGTTGTGTGTCTGGCATGGCCTCCAGACCCTGTGGAATCTGTGCAAGTGGGTCATGCTCTTACCCGGTCTCCTGAGCCTGTGAAAATTGCATGAAAACAGGGTGTGTTTTTTGTGTGGTGGCGGCAGAGCATTCTCTGAAGCTGATTCAAGAATGAAGGCCTTGTGCGACTCGGAGAATGGTTGTCTGGAGAATTCTGGGAGTTGCTCCACACATCTTAACAATGCCAAGGCGGAGAAACACCGGGCTCCATGTTTGATGCAAATTTGGTAAGACTAGGGTGACTGGAAATAGGGATGCTTTCCCCAATAACATAAGCAACTGTGTTTAGTGATAAAATTGGTGGTGAAAACCAGTTTGCCATAGTGGTTAAACCACCAGGCTAGAAACCAATAGACTGGGAATTCTAGTCCCACCTTAGGCACAAAGCCCGGATGAGAGAATCTTGGGCCAGTCCCTCTCTCTCAGCCCTAGGAAAGAGGCAATGGCCAACCCTTTATGGAAAACTGCAGGCAGTCTCCAAGAATCCCATGAAGGAGAAACCATGGAAGAACTCTGGTGGTTGCAAAATGGCAACTTGGGGGCAATATGTGGCTTTAATGCTTGGATTGACAAACTTTACCCTGCAGTATAGAGTTTCTGCAGTTTACAGAATATATTTTGGGATGATGGTGATGGTCAGCCAGTCCTTTAAGCTACTCTATACTCCTGGTAGCTGCCTGGATTAGTCCTTGTAGGGTTTTTTTTTTTTTTGGTCAAGAAATGGTTTGCCATTGCCTTCCCCTTAGGACTGAGAGAAGGTGACTGGCCCAAGATTAGCCAATTGGCTTTGTGCCTAAAGCAGGACTAGAACCCATGCTCTCCCAATGGTACCAAAGACAGGACCAAAACTCACAAGTCTTCTGGTTTCTACCCTTGTACCTTCACCTGGTTTATAAGGACTGAGAGGGAGTGATAGGCCCAAAGTCTTTTAGCTGATTTCATGCCTAAAGTAGGACTTGAACTCATAGTTTTCTGGTCTCTAACCTGGTGTCTTAACCCCCACACCAAACTGGGTCTCAGAAAACATGGTTAAAAAAACCCTCTGGACCGGTGGTTCTCAATCTTTTCTTCACCACAGACTCCCTTTAAATACCCTTTGTGGCCACGGATCCCCAAGACTTAATTCAAGATTTAAATCGTAACATTTTTTTCAAGCCTTTGCGGACCCCCCTGTGATGACATCGTGGCCACCCAACATGACCAAGATGAGTGGTGACTTAGATCTTCTATGCTTCATTAAGTAACTCTCTCGGTTGTGTTGCTACACAAGCATTTTTTCAGTGTCTAGCAAGCTTTGGAAGAAGATGCAGACTGTTTTCTAAACAAGCAAAGAAATTTACAGATGAGCTTCTCTGTGTTTTTCAGCATTGCAGAGAAGGCTGCAATGACACAGCCTTGCCAATTTTTTTTTTTATTTTTTATTTTTGGTAAAAGATTGTTCCAATTCTGTAACAGATTGTTACAGAAGTTTTAGTTTGGTATATTGTGCTAAAGAGAGTTGCTCCATCTTGGGTGCTTTTTGATGCGCGGATGATGGTCTCAATTAATGCATATTTAAGTAAATATATTGACCTTTGCTTGGCTAATATCAAGATGTATTATCCCTTGAAGAAAATAATAAAAGCCCTGACTTGATTGGGGTCAATATTTACTACTTGGTTCAATTAAATCATTATTATTCAGCTCCAAGCCACCTATCAGTGCCATATAAATAATAGAAATAACCGATCCTTTCAGCCTTAGACATCCCAATTACAAAAGGCACACAATATATATCGTTTGTTGCAGAGGCCTGATTCAGAGATATTTTTGACATGTTGGCTGCATAAGATGATGTGTTTTTTTCTAAGAAGAAAGCAGTTTGAAAAACCATGAAGATTCCTTTGTGTCTTACAAAACTATATACACCAATTGAGAGGAATATATTGATACACAAGGTCTTTTGTATATGGTGCGTAAATCTGTCTGAATTTCTCAGTTTTCCAAAAGAAAAAATATTGGGAAGAATTTAGGGCACTGAACTGACTTTTCTTCAAAAAAAAAAAAAAAAAAAAAAGGTAATGAGGTTCCATTCCCCCCTCCCCCCTCAAAGATCTGGAATTCAGGGAAGAAAAGCTGCAATTAGCCAGCCTCTTTAGAGTTGCAAATTTTCACATGGATTTCTGAACTGAAAATAAAGTCCTTTTACCATGGCACTCTTCTTCCCACGTACAGGTAGCCCTTGACTTACAACCATTTCGTTTAATGAGTGAAGTTACAATGGCATTTTAAAAAGGGGACTTACAACTGGTCCTCACAGTTAGGACCTTTGCAGCATCACAGGATCAAAATCTGGGCACTTAGCAACCAACAAGTATTTGCGATGGTTGTAGCACCCAAGGGTCACGTGATCTCAATCTCTGACTTTCCCAGCTGGCTTCCAACAAGCAAAGTTAATTTATGAGCTATGTGAGTTGAGTTGTTCGTCCATCGATTTTTGATGAAGACCTTGACATCTTGTGGGTTGTGGGCCATAAACGATGTGTCCGTACGTGGCTAATAAGACCGATATATTTCACTAAACAGGCACTCTTGATCATCATTCCTTCTATGTATTTTTGGACATCTTTAATATCTCAGCCTTTCTTGGTTCCAGTCTGGTGTTTTCAAAACTCTTTCCTAGCCCTTCTGATGCTTGACAAACCAAATATTCTAAGCAGCTGGCTTGGCCTTTGTCCACTTCTCCACCCCTTGGATGCTTTAGCATTTGGTGTTTTTTTTTTCTTTTTTAATCCTTGTTCCAGCTTTTACTTTTCAGGACTGGGAATGACAGCTTGATAGATCTAGGCCAAACTGGCTGGCATGTCCCATGTTGATTTGTCTTTAAAAAGCAGGATGTGAAAAATCCATCTATCAAATTCCACAAAACCTGGAACCTGAATGTAGGAGTTGTAGTTTGCCTACTGTTGTAGGATAAAGGTGAGAAGGAGAAGAGATGAGGAATCCTGAGTGTTCTCTGAGCTTGGTTGTTTTCTTGCAGATGTTCCATTCCCAAACTAGGTAACATCATCAGTGCTAGTCTGATGATTAGCTAGCACTGATGATGTTACTTAGTTTGGGCAATGAATCATCTGCAAGAAAACAAGCAAGCTCAGAGAGCACCCAGTATTCCTCATTTCAATCCTGAGCTACAAATATTCTCCTTTATAGCAGAAGAGATGACAAGACATTTGGTAACCAGAGAGCAATTTTGAGCTCAAGCTAACCAGAAAAAGTAAAATAACACAATGTTCTCCATGCATTTCTTGAAGTAAGTGAACAATTGGTTCAATGTCCATTGAACATTAGCAGTTTCCTTCGTCATGAACACCAATGAGATGCTCTTGGGCCAGTCTCATTCTCTCTCAGCCCCACCCACCTCACAGGGTTGTTGTTATGGAGAAAATAGGAGGAGGAAGGTGTGTTGGATACATTCTCTACCTTAGTTGTAAAAATAATAAAGGCGGGATAGCAAATAAATCAATCAAATTTCCTACCGTAGTATATATGGTATACCAAAATATCAGGTCTTGACAAGACGTCTACACTTTAGGTTGCATCTTTACTTCGCATCAATTAAAATGAGAAAAATAGGCAAGCTTTTCTCTCTCTTTCCCTCCTTCCCTCTTTCCATTGTTGGATAGCTACCGTTTTTGAGTTTCTGCAGAATAGATATGTGCTGGAACTGGGAAGCATGAGGGTCAAGTCTTCCAGGGCCTTTAAGCCAAAAGAGTGATCTTTTTGCCTAGTCCTTCTTCTATCCCAGGGCTAGGCAACCTTGGCTCTTTTATGACTCATGGACTTCAACTCTCAGAATTCTCTCCTTTCCTCCTCCCTCCTCTCCCCCCCTCTCTCTCCCTTTCCCACTTTCCCTCCCTCTCTTCCTCCTCTCCTTCTTCCTCTCCCTCCCTTTCCCTTTCTTTCTCTTCCTCTGTTTCCGTCTCCCTCTCCCACTTCCCTTCCCCTCCCTCACTTCCCTCCTCCTCTCCCTCCCTCTCCCTCTCCATTTTCCCCTCCCTCTCTTCCTCTTCTCCCTCCCTCTCTCTCTCCCTCTCCCTTTCTTTCTCTTCCTCCCTCTCCTTTGCCCCTTCACCTCCCCCCTCTCCTCCCCTCTTCTTCCCTCTCTTCCCCCTCTCCCTCTTTTCCACCTCTCCCTCTCTCTCTGCATACATATACATGGACTTGCACCATTGGCCAACAGGGTCTCTTCTTTATATTTTAAAGAATCAATGTATTTAGAGCAGTACTAGAATCTTCTCTGAAGAGGTCTCTTCTTTTTCCCAGCATTTGAAATTCCCATGCAAAGTATCATAGAATAATGGAAACGTGGTGCAAACCTGGGCAAGTCACTAAGGCATATTGAATACAGGACTATGGCTCTGAATATCCTAGTTTTGCACTGCCTTTTACTGTTTCAGAGATAAATTACATTGATTATTCGCTCTATAATCTATGATCTCCTCCAGGGTTGTCAAACCTAGCATGCTTGCCCCTTAGTACAAGATGGGAATGATTACTGGGTGTGGAAACAGGAGTGAGAAATGGTAAGCTAGGCACGCAAAGAGGTGTGAGTTGTTTGATAGAATAGTAGTTTGACAGCAATGGCATCACGGACTTTCCAAACCAGAGAGAGAGATCTGGTACATCCATGATACAGTTTAGGTCAGAGGTCCCCAACCTTTTGGGCACCAGGGACCGGTTCCGTGGAGAGAGGTTTTTCCATGGACCATGGTTTTGTGTGCTGCCTGCATCCCATGGATGGGGCTTTGCTTGTTTGTGCGGACCGGTTGCTGGTGTGCCACAGCCTGGTATTGGTCCACAGACCGGGGGTTGGGGACCCCTGGTTTAGGTCATAAAAGAGAAGTTAAAAGATCTATTTCCCACTGAAAGGCACTCGCCCCACTTATACACAAATCTCAGCTGAAACATTTCATGCACGGTGCATAGAAGTGCCTGGAGTTGTGAGACGCAAGAGCTAACATACCCAATTATCCGTGACAGACTGACTCTTGGTTCCACAGCACCACAACAGCTGTGATGTCATCACTGTTGATCCCACAGAAATTATGGGTATGGTTTGGCGTAGAGGCCACTTGAGAGGACTTTGCGTCTAGAGTAATGAGGTCTGCTTAGACACCACATGGCTTGCGAGCCTGATTTGTTTGTGTGTCTGCTGAATCCATTGAGCCACAGCGACTTGTCAGCAAATCATACATTAGATATTGTATTATTTATTGTTTACTTTAGCGCAGCTTCCCGTGCATGTCAACATTTTCCCATTGTACGATTTTAAGTCTTTGAACACTGACATCGCATTAGCAGCCAGTTCCCAAGCCCCCAAATAATGCATTAACTATTATTATTCCTTCTGATCCACTTGTGTTTATGTAAATGGAAAGAGGGAAAAAAAAAACAGTTTTCAGATTGCTTTCAGGAGCTTAAGGGCTTCGCATGGAGCCTATTATTGAAAAATCAAACTGCAAAGCAACTTCCGAGGTGTGGAATTAGCCTCTAAATAACACTGAACGTACAAGTCCAATTGTATGGGATTGGGCTGTATTACAGTCTTGGAAATTCTGTAATCAAATCTTGGGCCAACAATGGTCTGTTTTGATAGCCACTGTGCAATCAAGGGAAGATGGGTGGTTAATTCAGCTCTAATAGCAGAAGGTTTGGCAAGAGGATCTGCAGAATAGGAGGAGGAAAGTGGTAGTTGTCAAACGAAGCAATATGGGTCTGCAATTCAGAGTCTATAATGCTTTGCGCCTAGGGACATTCTCAGTCATCCACGTCAGGGTTGTCTCAAAGGTGCTTTTCCAAAAGGCAACTGGACTATGTTTTCCCCTTGAGAAGACATTTTGCTTTTCATCCAAGAAGCTTCTTCAGTTCTTCAGTCAGAACTGAAGAAGCTTCTGGGATGAGAAGCGAAAAGTCTTCCTCAAGGGAAAAAAAAAACATAGTCCAATTGCCTTTTGAAAAAGCACCATTCAGACTGCAATGCTTTCCATTTTCCATCTCTCTTTCCCAGTATAGAAGCAATATATTTTGAAATGGGTGCAGTTTTACAGTGGTTCCCCCTTTTTCTCCAGCAACATCTGAAACAGGGTGTCCAACCTTGGCCACTTTAAGACTTCAACTCAATTCCCCAGCCAACTCCAATTCTGGGAGTTGAAGTCCACAAGTCTTAAAGTTACTGAGGTTGGACACCCCTGTTCAAAACATCAAGGCTGTCTCAGCCACAAAACTTTCCAAAGTTTTTTGTACTCTCCAGCTCAACAGAAGTCTGGCGAAATAGTGGGATTCCTTTCATCATCTGTCGTGATTGTTGACTGGATCACGATGAAATCAAATCAAATTTAAAGTGCTCAGAATCCTCAAAGAAAAATGCCTTGCATGGGCAGCATCATACTAAGCAATGGCTTGATGAAGCCTGGTCTATTGCTTAAGTGGTAGTTGGCTAGGCTTTCATATTAAATCCTAAATCATGGTGTCATGGTTCCGACAGATAAAACTCCTCAAAGAACTTTGAGGCATTGTTTACCTTAAAGAATCTTTATTTGAGAAGCATAGCATTGGCACTAACATAATTGAAGCCAAAAACTGGGTTCCCCTCCTTTGAGCACATAGTATCAAAGCACAATTCCCTCCTCCAATAAACAGTCATAAATCACATTCTCCAATTAGTTTGAAATGCAGGCTTTCCCTCCAGTTCTCCAGTCCGCCAATTCTTATCATCTCTTATTTCAACAACCTTGGTTCACACACTAGGTCCAGTATTGTTATATCTAGCTAAACTCTCATGTACATTCCTCCCCCCAGCATCATCTAACTCTTAACTCTAACTCTAAGAGTAAAACATAAGAAGAAAATGGTTGCATCTCCAACTGTTGTCAAAGCAAAAACATCCAATGTTAGCAGCGTTGACACATGGTTTACCCAGCATAATGGTTAGGTTTATACAGGGCTAAAGCAAAATCAAGTATATTGCATTGTACCTTCATACAGTGCTAAAATAGAACTTGATCTAAATGGACATCTCTGCCTTACTTCGGAGTGAATCATAAATTTAGGAGTATTCAACGTTAAGATCCAGTGGTATCACTGGGCATGCATTGTGTGCATATCTTTTTTTTCCCAGCTATACAATCCAGACATTTTTTCTGCATTGTTTTTAGCTGCTGAATTCCATTGCAAACTGGAGTATTTTTACAGCTTCCAGAGGTGGGATATTCCCCTACAGCTGCCAATTCCCATTAGCCTTATCGTGATTGTATCATTTTCTCCTTTTGTGTCCTCTTTCCCTGTTCTTTGTAATAATTTCCCACCTGAGCATGGAGTACTTTATAAATAGCAAATTTAAAATGAATTTTCTAGCAGCAGTCATTAGTTCCCTCGACATCCATTAAACATCTATGCAAGCCAAGAACAAGATGACAAAAAAAGGAATTGATTTTAATAGTATGGTTAATGGGGGTAGGGAAAAGGAAAGGAAATGTATTGACAAGAATTATTTTAAATTCCTAATAATGGAGAGGAATTTGGAAAAAAAACCTTGGTATCAATTTGTAACTGTGCTATTGCAGGTATAGTAGTAGTAGTAGTAGTAGTAGTAGTAGTAGTAGTAGTAGTAATAATAATAATAATAATAGTAATAATAATAGGTCATCTAGTCCAACCTCCTGCTCAGGCAGGAGACCCTACACCATGTCAGACAAATGGCTGTCCAGGCTCTTCTTAAAAACTTCCAGTATTGGAGCATTCACTGCTTCTGGAGGCAGGTGGTTCCACTGGTTAATTGTTCTGACTGTCAGGAAGTTTCTCCTTAGTTCTAGGTTGGTTCTTTCTTTTGTTAGTTTCCATCCGTTGCTTCTGGTCCTGCCCTCAGGTGCTTTGGAGAATAGCTTGACTCCCTCTTCTTTGTGGCAGCCCCTGAGATACTGGAACACTGCTATCGTGCCCCCCTTGTCCTTCTCTTCATTAAACTAGACATATCCAATTCCAGCAACCGTTCCTTATATGTTTTAGCCTCCAGTCCCCTGATCATCTTTGTTGCTCTTCTCTGTACTCTTTCTAGAGTCTCAACATCTTTTTTACATTGTGGTGACCAAAACTGGATGCAGGATTCCAAGTGTTGTTGTTGTTGTTGTTGTTATTATTATTATTATTATTATTTTGGATCATCGCACAGTCAGCCAGATGTTCAGACTGGATTTGGCATTTTGTCTACCTGTCGAGGCCGCCTTTTACAATTGACTAATGGTGAATTTGTCAACGCCAATGGTGTTCAAGTGGTGCTCAAGTTGTTTTGGGATTGCACCCAAAGCACCTATTATTACTACTACTACTACTACTACTACTACTACTACTACTACTATTATTATTATTATTATTATTATTATTATTATTATTATTATTATTATTATTATTATATATGGAGTCACCTGAAGAGAATCGGGACAGGCCATGCCAGAACTAAGGCAAAGTTCTATAGGTGGGAATAACTGTGGTGTACCAGCATAAACTATAACACATATGGTTCAAGAATGTCCCCCCAGGAAATTTCAAGGCTATGATGGGACGATCTTATCACAGCCCCATCAGAAATGGTTAGATGGTTAGCTTTCTTACATATCAAATTGATGAAGATTTTTCCTTCAAAAATCTTCATCAGGGTCCAGTCCAAGCCAGGAATAATCAAAACATGGAGACTGCTTTAGAAAGAAGGATGTAGTTTATTGAAGAGGAGAGCCAGACAGAAAGATGGCTCTGGGAAAGCTGACCACATGTAGTAAGGAGTGGTGGGTTTTTATACTTTCTTGGGCTTTTGTTTGGAGTTGTTCCTGTGGCATGAACTTTGACCTGAGTCTGAGTGTGTCTTTCCGGTATTCTGATGGCGGTGGGTTAATCCTGTTATGTCCCAAAGATCATATCCTGCTTCCCTGGGGCTGTGGCTAATGATTGTTGGATTTTTTTTGGTTTGAGGGATTGTTGATTTTAAGGATCTTTCTTTCTAATCCCAGCTTCCTGGCTCCAATCATTCTGACAAGATTATCATATCTGCATTTCTGCAGACCTGATTTCTGTTTGGGGCAGAGAGACTTGGGGTGTGTGGTTTCTGCCTTTAAAATTATTTGAGGAAATATATTCTGCCTTTTTAATATTTCCCAAAATATTTCTTTCTCTGATTTCTTCCTACAAAATTATAACATATATCCCCCTGAAATTCTCCATGTTATGGAGATTTTATTATGGTTTATGCGTTATACTAAATTTGTACGTCAGTGATTGCATGACCTCTGTAGATGCCATACGCTAAATAAAATAAATGGAACCTCTCTCTCTTTTAAAGTCATGGTGCGAATGACCCATTGACTTTTTTTTAGCACTCATACGTGGAGCACTTTAGCCGATAAGATGAATGGACAGTGTTGATACCTGAAGAATGCAAATGTAGCAAGAACATTTTTAGTAGGAAACAAGCTTATTTTTACAGTCAAGATTTGAATGCAAAAGTAGACAAAAGTTTTAAATGTGGCTCTTTACAAGCAACCCAGTCCTGCCTGAGCAGGGTGTTGGACTAGATAACTTCCAAGGTCCCTTCCAACATCATCACCATCATCATCATCATCATCACCACCACCACCACCACCATTATTATTATTATTATTATTATTATTATTATTATTATTATCATCATCATCATCATTATTATTATTATTATTATTATTATTATTATTAAGGATCATCACACAGTCAGCCAGATATTCAGACTGGATTTGGCATTTTGTCTACCTATCGAGTCCTTACAAGGACCTGGAATAAGCAGATGTGGATGTTTGATGGTATTACAGATATCGTCGCAGGATGGAAGCCGTTCCTAGTAAGGCCACCTTTTGCAATTGACTAATGGATAATTTGTCAATGCCAATGGTGTTGAAGTGGTGCTCCAGTTGTTTTGGGATATTATTATTATTATTATTATTATTATTATTGATCATCACACAGTCAGCCAGATGTTCAGATTGGATTTGGCATTTTTGTCTACCTATTGAGTCCTTATAAGGACCTGGGACAGGCAGATGTGGATGTTTGATGGTATTACAGATATAGTCACAGGATGGAAGCTGTTCCTAGTATGTTGCCTTTTGCAATTGACTGGTGGTGAATTTGTCAATGCCAATGATGGTGCTTAAGTTGTGTGCCAGTTGTTTTGGGATATTATTATTACTACTACTACTACTACTACTACTACTACTACTACTACTACTATTATTATTATTATACAACTTTCAGGTCTTTGTGATTGGCAAACAGAACCAGTTTGTTCTTCTGAGCCCAGAGTTGAGCTAAATACATTGGATTCAATCCTTCAAAAGCTTCTAGCACAAATAAAGGTGGAAAAATATTCAATCTACTGTAGAGACTATTGGCAAAAAAAAAAAAAAAGTTGAAAAGCTAGTGAACCAGAAATGTACAGAGCACTGTAGCTGAAAATATAATTTTGATTTCAATTTTCATATTTGTCAGCTGTAATTAGGTTGGAGACATGTGGTGAGGTGTTTTTATTTGTTTTTCTTTTTTTGCCACAGTTATAAAGTACTAATAAACAGGTGCCTTTATAGCAGTGGTTCTCAACCTGTGGGTTGGGACCCCATTTGGGGTCGAACGACCATTTCACGGGGGTTGCCAAACAACGCAGTCCGCCATTTTTTTCCCCCTTTTCCTTAGCTGTGCTACTCCCTTTTATTCTATTGGCTTTTGAAAGCCAATAGAATAGACTCTCTTGAATAGAGTCTAATTCTATTGGCTTTCAAAAGCCAATAGGAATTGTCCAGGCTGTCTCTGCCCTGCTGAGCCCGCCAAAAGCCCCAGTCTGCAAACAATGCTGCACCAGTTGAGTAGTTCTCAACTTACGACCGGTTGAGTAGTCCTCGACTTACGACCGGTTGGGGGTCGCGGCATTAAAAAGGTTGAGAACCACTGCTTTATAGTATGGTTAATGGAATTACTCCCCCTTCTGCTTTATTTTCCCCTACCAAGTAGTCTAGAAAAATCCCATTAAAGTGAAAAGTCATATTGTATTATGGCATTTCAAGAGACTTGGCAGTTGCAGTAATAGCCATCTTTGACAATGGCAACTTGATACTGGTACTTTGTCCCTCGTATACTCATTGAAAAGGCTTGCTAGCCTGTGAGTATCCTTAGGATCTTGACTTGGAGACTTCCATTCATCCATCTGCTCCTTATAATCTGATCTTAATTTGCTGAATAGGGATGAAAGAACTAAGAGGGAATTGAGGGACATGAATAAAGATTATTCATGCCCAGAGTCATGTTGATATAGTGGTTAAGGCAAGGGTCTTCAAACTTGGCCCTTTTATGAGTTGTGGACTTCAACTCCAGGAATTCTTCAGCCAGGCATGCTGGCTGGGGAATTCTGGGAGTTGAAGTTCACAAGTCATAAAAAGGCCAAGTTTGAAGACCCCTGGGTTAAGGTATTGAGCTAGAACAGGGGTCTTCAAACTTGGCCCTTTTATGACTTGTGGACTTCAACTCGCAGAATTCCTCAGCCAGCATAAAAGGGCCAGGTTTGAAGACCCCTGAGCTAGAAACAGGGAGCCTGAAAGTTCTAGGTCCACCTTAGGCATGAAAGGTGGCTAGCTGACTTTAGGCCAATCACCAGGAGATGGTGAGTTCTAGTCCTGCCTTAGGCATGAAAGCTGACTGGATGACTTTAGACCAATCACCAAGAGGCTGCGTTCTAGTCCCACCTTAGGAATGGAAGCCAGCTAGGAGATCTTGGGCAAGTCATTGCCTCTCAGCCCAACTCACCTTACAGAATGGTTTGTGCGGCTGTGGGTGGAGCAAGTAAAAGGTAGGACAATTATGTGCAACATTTTGAGCTCTGGGAAATAAATATAAGGGATGCATCTAATAGATAATGCTTCTTCCAGCACACCTGTGTTCTCCTCCACAAAGGAGAGTTCCATCGTTTACTGCTGATTGAGTCAACTTACTTACTGTATAAACCAGGTCTTAATCCAAAACAACCTTTGAGGAGAGAGAGAGAGAGAGAGAGAGAGAGAGAGAGAGAGAGAGAGAGAGAGAGAGAGAGAGAGAGAGAGAGGTGTTAAATTTAACTGTGATCTATAGAACAATTAGCAGGAGTGATTTTTTTAAAATAATAAATTTATATCATTTTCCAGCTATTTCAGCCTGTTAAACTCATACAAGGAATAGAGAAATGAGAAATGTAAATGGCCAACAAAGGCTGATTAATCCCGGAATATACAATTCCATTAATAAGCCAGCTTTTTTTTTTTTCTTAAGATAGCTGCTTTTCAGCACGGATGGGGCCCCAGGAATTGATGTATTCACTGTAATTGTATTGCATCTAATAGGAGATGAAGAAAATGTACTACTGGAGAAGTGAGTCTTCTCATTTTTATTTTGCAATCAACGAAAATAATGATATGCTGCGGAAAAAGCCCGGTGATGCAGTGACAAGGAATAAGAAAACAAATCTGAATTTGGCAACTGTATCTGTGTTTCCTGTATTTCACGTAGGAAATCAGGCCAGGTTTAGCCAGCATCTCAGATGAACAAGCCAAGTTGCACTGTGGAATGTGTGTAGCTCAGTGGGTCTAGGACAACTTGCAGTGGCCAACTTGCTAGGCTGATTCACCCCAGCCAACTTGCCATAGGATAACTCACCCTGGCCCACTTGCGGTGTGATAAGTCACCACAAAACAATTCAACATGGGATAACTCAAGAGAGGGACAAGCAAATTGCAGTGGGCCTTGTCTTGCATTAGGTTTGAACCTTCTTAAGTTACAGGTCCTCAAAGCTAGGGTTAGCTGTAATTTTACTTGTCCCGTTCTTGAATTGTCCCTCTCCAAATGAATTGTCCCAAGTTGAATTGAGTTGTCCCATGATAAGTTGACTGCAGCAAGTTGTCCCGTAGTGAGTTGGCTACGTTGAGTCAGCTGCAGTGAGTCAGCTGCGGCAACTTGTCCCATTCCAAGCCCAGTGCTTAAAGCAGGACTTGAACTCACATTCTCGCCTCTTTCTAGCTCGGGGCTTTAACCACTTCAAAAAACATTCCTCGAGAACAGTTTCCTTGTTTAAAATGTTTATTTGACATTGTTTAAGCACAGGGTTTAAAAGAAAGGCAATGCAGACATTCTGGGTACTAAAATGGTAGGATTAATTAAAATTTCCTTGGATAAGTCTGCATCTCCTTGTTGCAGTGTGATTGTGGGATATACAAAGAGGAAAAGGACAGGCTTAACTTGACCACCCCTTATTGTCATATGAACTTGGGTCTAATCCATTTTCATGAGTTCCTTGAGTATAGATCAGATATGTCAGCTGAAGAAGAGATGAAAAGGTAAGCAATGGCACCATCTTATTTTGGAATTTGAAAATTAGGGTGAGATGTAAAAAAGAGTGAACCAAGGTTATTATAGCTCCTGACAATTCCCTAGGTTGTTTTTTTTTATTATTATGCTATTACTTTCCATCTATGGGTCAATAAATTATGATCAATAGTTGTCCTTTGAAAACTGAAAAGAAGAAAGGATGTAGTCTATCTTTGAATGGCATAAAGCATTGAGAGAATCTTGGGAAGAGCCAATATAGTTAATTGGAAAGTACTTAATGAGCTAGAAGAACACAGTTATTTCATTTTAATATGTATTCATTTATTGATGGGATGTAAAATTTGTAAAGTCGTATTAATTGTGGAGCTGCATGTTTAAAAATCCTTGAAATTGTTGGCTTAATGCATAGAAGTAATTAATTCTTGGCAAAATACTGATTCCTGTAACATGAGCATATGCTTTATCAAAGATCACTCAACTATATTGGTATTTTGAATTGGAATAAATTGGGGGATGGTTGTGTAGAATATTCTGTACCAGTATTTGCTTTGGCATACTTGACAACTTCTTTCAGGAAGGACTTCTTTGTTAGTGATGCATAGTTTAGCTTTGGGATTATTTTATTTGGGGTATTTGGAATTGGATATGTCTAGTTTAATGAAAGGGCAGGACAAGAAAGAATGGATGGAAACTAATCAAGGAGAGAAGCAACCTGGAATTAAGAAGAAACTTCCTAACAGTGAGAACAATTAATCAGTGGAATGACCTCCTTCCAGAAATTGTGGGTGCTCCAACACTGGAGGTTTTTAAGAAGAGATTGGACAACCATTTGTCTGAAATGGAAGGGGGCTCCTGCTTGAGCAGGGGGTTGGACTAGAAGACCTCCAAGGTCCCTTCCAACTCTATCATTCTATTATTCTGTTTCTCAACCTTGGCAACTTGAAGTGTGGACTTCAATTCCCAGAATTCCTCAGCCAGCACAACTGGCTGGGAAATTCTGGGAGTTGAAGTCCCCACATCTTCAAGCTGTCAGGGTTGAGAAACACTGTTCTGTGCTATCAGAGGAGGCAACAACACTGAGGCTGATATTCATTATTGGGAAATTTTTGGACTGTTTGTAGAATTCTAATGAGTTTACTGAACGTGTGAAAGGGTGGTGTAGCATTCTTGCTCACAATTGGGAACTCTGGTTTCAGGCCTTACTCCTGATTATAGAGTAGAATTATCTCATGCAAAGCTGTCTGTTGTGGGCTCTTGATAAACGTTGGGGGAGAGCCAATCGTTGCTTGCTTGTTTGTTTATTTTTTAAATTTATCTTGTATGGTGTAAAGGAATGCAACATTAATGGATCTGAGCCATTGTTTTTTATATCCATGGTGCTACTGCTTCTTGCTGGGAGATCCTTGTGTACATTATTTAACCATGATAAAGTCATGTTGTCTGGGGTGCACCAGGAGGGGCTACTCTACATTGCTCCCCATTTTTAAAAAATTGGATTGATTTGATTTGGGTGCACATCAAATAAAGCGGTGAGCCTCAGAAACCAGAACAGTACTTCAACTTGGAGGGGGGGCAAAATGTAAGATTTTGTTTGGGGAAAGTTGGGACCATTTGCAGCTGCTGCCCAGTTCATTTGAGGATGTAAAGGCGAAAACAGGTCAGGATCTACGCTGAAGCCTCTTTTATATGTGTGAGGCCTCGTGATTGCAGTTCTCAAAACTCAGGTTGTGGGTCAGGAAGCATATGGCAACCAGGATAGCATAATATCCATCATGCTTATGATGTGGCTAGGAAGCACTTATCTGGTATTGCAGGAGACTAATAAGACATACCAGAAATCTGACATAGTTTTATTAATTAAATGCACTGCAGTTGTAGCTTCCAATTGCCTGTGTGTGATTTATTTGTGTTTTAACACCAATTTTCTTTCTGGAAATGTTAACAAATTTGAATTATTCAGTCACAATTGGTACAGGTTACTTCTCCATATGCTGTTTCCTTGGGAAAATATCCTACGTTAGTTGATTTCAGAAACCCATCTAGGTGGTTTCTTTTGTAACTGCCTATTTAAAAAAAAAAAAGGAAAACTTCTGTTTGATTTTTTCTATTAATAGAAACAGTAAGGCGTTTCTTTCCCAGAATTCTTAATGATGGTTAAGGGTGAACTTAACACTTTGGGGGAGGGAGGGGTTCACATCACACAGGCAAGCAAAACTGGGTTTGGAAAATGTAATTTTGCATCTTTTCTTCTTTTTTTAAAACGTGCCTTCCCGGGGCTACTAATTCCTGTTTGCATGTGTTCTTGCATCTCAGAATGGCAGAAAGTTGTAAGGAAAGGGAATTTAAGGACATAAAATCGCAACTTGAGGGGAGGGGGGGCGCGAGGCTCCAAATTGTTCAGCCTGTTGTGGTAGCATCTGTAGTACCAATAAGTGAAATTCATTGTTCTCAGCCCTCCGAAGAAAGCACACATGCCTCGAAGAAGCATTATCAAACACTGAGGGAGAAACAAATGGATTTTTCAGTGGAAATAGGAATAGGGATGAGTGGCAGCCGTGTGTTGTGTGTTCCAGGTGTGAGGCAATGACAAGCATTAGGATGTATCAATTACGTAGATCTGTCCTGCGCTCGGAAACACACTAGTCACTGATTTAGCTCTATGGGCGGATGTGTGTTATACCTAAATATTTGGAACTAGAAAAGTCGCATACAGATAATCCTCAATTTATTTACACAACACAGCCCCAAATTTCCGTTGCTAAGCAAGACAGTTGTTAAATGAATCTTTGTCAGAAAGTTGCAAAAGGGGATCACAGGACCCCCCGGGACATGGCAAAGCGTCATAAGTATGAGTCAATTGCTATGCGTTTGAATTTTGATCATGGGATGCGGTAATGGTAGTATGAAAAATGGTCACGAGTCCCTCTTTTCAGTGCTGTTGTAACTCCAGAGGGCCACTAAATGAACAGTTGTAATTGGAGAACTACCTGTGTATATTATCACACCTTTATGTCCATACCTGGAAATGATCTCCAGGTCTATGCTGGCTTTTGAAAAGCACCGGCTTGGCTTTTGTGATTTTACTCCCCTGTTCCTTGGATCCCCAATCCTTTCAGACGGGATAAATAAATAAATTACACAAATTACTTTTGCTTTCATGAACTGTAGCTTTTAATAAACAGTCAATTTCCCATGAACGTGTTGTTAAATTGTCAGGCTTTTAAATTGAGCCTAATATATTTCTGGGCAGGTGATTCTTTTATTTTGTTTTCTTTAAAGAAAGCAAAACAAGGAATCCTTTCTTCATTCTCTCGGTGTTGTTGTTGTTGTTGGTTTTTTTTGTTTTTTTGCAGAATTGTACAGCGGTTATTTGTTTGGGCTCACGGCAAAATGTTTGGGATTAATGGGCAATGCCTCAACACCCAACTTAATGAGGATTTAGAGGGCAATTCTAAATTGATGTTTTCCAATTAATTATTGTGGGGTCTCACCAGTCTTTTTTTAGTGTTTTTTTTTTCTTCCTTTGGATTGGGTAATGGTTTTGGGGAGATCGTGATTTTGTGCAGGTAGTCCTTGAGTTATAACATTTCATTTAGTGACCATTCAAAGTTACAACACACTGAAGAAAGTGACTGATGACTGTTTTTTTTCACCCTTACGACTGTTGAAACTCCCACGTGCTCATGTGATCAAAGTTCAGACACTTGGCAACTGACTCATTTTTATGACGATTACAGTGTCCTGGGGTTACATGATCCCCTTTTGCAATCTTCTGACAAGCAAAGTCAAAGGGGAAGCCAGAATCACTTGACAATGTTGTTGCTAACTTAACAATGGCAGTGGATCACTTAATGACTGTGGCAAGAAACGTCGTAAAATGGGGCAAAATTCACTTAACAAATGTCTCGCCTAGCAACGGAAATTTCGGGCTACTGAAGAATTAGGGAGGCAAAACACTCTCATCACAAGTTGTCTTATAAAAAAAATTATAGGCTTCCATTTTTTCAGAAGCAAATAAAATGTATGGTTATCGTTCACTCTGAAAGCTGCCATTACATTTATAGATAAATATTTGGGCCGGTTCCTTCAGAGGAGCTTTTGATTACACAATTCTGCCTGATCTGTAAAACAGTTATTATATTTAAATTCGTTATGGTCATTCGATGCCACTGGCTCTGAATGGCTTTGGGAATGAGAGACGATGTTGTCCTAAGGGTGTTCTGGATGCTCACATTTGCATGGTTAGAATTTAAAACGGAGGAATTTTACGATGTAGCTCTGAGTGGTGTAAGGGATTCAGTCTGAAATCCTGAATGGGTACCTTGTGACATGCTGTAAATTTTCTCCATAAAATTACTCCTATTGAGGAAAGTTGACGTGCAATTATGGATTCTGATTTTGAAAAGAAGATTAGCTTTCCCTGCAAAATTGTGATGATGCATTAATTGACGGATCAGCAAATGCTTGGAGGTGGGGGCGAAGTTTGATTGACATCACCAGCGTGACTTCCGTGCAATTGTTTTTATCAATATAAGGAACCTTTCTGCTTCCTAAGGCAATCATGACAATATTTGGCAATTAAGTCGTAGTTAACAAGCTCTTCAGTATTGTTGTGCGCTCTTATTAATTAAGCCTTGCGACTCTCTTATGCTTGACACAGGATGGGTGTTTCATCTGCCATGAAAAGCTATGGATGAACCTCAGGGTCCATCTCTACTGGAGGTATATGAAAAGGATGCAGGAACCCATCCTGAGGCTGCATCATGAGCCAGTGATTTAAGAGTGGGCAAAATTGTTCAGTTTCTTTATAGGCCACGCATTTAGCTTGGTTGCATTGAGGCATGAATTTGCTGAAGCTCTGTGTGAAAAGAGGGGGTCAACCTATTTTCCAAAGCACCAGAAGGCAAGACAAGAGACAATGGGTGGAAATTAATCAAGGAGAGAAGCAACTTAGAACTAAGGAGATATTTCCCAACAGTGAGAACAATTAACTAGTGGACTGGCATGCCTTCAGAAGCTTTGGTGCCCCATCACTGGAGGCTTTTAAGAAGAGACTGAATAGCTAGTTGTCTGAAATGGTAAGAGGGTCTCTTTCTTGAGCAAAGGCTGGGCTAGAAAACCACCAAGATCCCTTCCAATTCTGTTATTCTGTTAAAATACGCTCATGTTTTGAAGCACAGCCCTAATAATACAGAAACTAAGACACTTTTCATCATTTCTGTAACATATGATCTGGAGCTGATCTTCTGTAAATGTTCAGTCCCAAAAGATGGTTGGCACTAAATTCAAACAGAGGAAAGGAAGGCTTGACCCATTTTAAAATGATGAACCGAATCGTGAGGTCCTTGGTGCTCTTTGAGTTTGGTGGATTGCTTGCAGAGGTTTCATTACCAAACTAGGTAACATCATCAGTGTACTGATTATAGGAGATGACTAAGCTGAGGTGGGGTCAAATGCATCATCTGTCTGGAGTCCCTATGCCCCTGAAAGAGACCTAAGTTCAGTCTCTGTTGACTCTTACCTGGTGCCAATTTGCCTTGATTGTTAGTAGCTCATTTTCTTCTGTATAGGTTACCTGAAATAAACTTGTGTTGCTTTTTGAACTCTATCCTGGTTTCTTGCATCTGAAATTGATAAGGTTACCCAGTTTGATGATGAAACATTTGCAAGAAATTAACCACGCTCAGAGAGCACCAAGAACTCCACATAGTGATCCTGAGCTACAAATATTCTCTTTTATTAGATTAACTGAATCCTTGATGTCTTCTTCAGAGTGCTGAGCAAAAGCACTCGTTGTTGGCTAAGTTCAACTTCATTTCTTTTAATGGAGAATGACAGCTTCTGTAATAGAGTGCATGGGAGTTTCCTGTTCTGTATCAGCTGGAGTTAATAATAATAATAATAGTAAAGTTGGAAGGGACCTTGGAGGTCATCTAGTCCAACCCCCTGCTCGGGCAGGAAACCCTACACCATTTCGGACAAATGGCTGTCCAGTCTCTTCTTAAAAACTTCCAGTGTTGGAGCATTTACTGCTTCTGGAGGCAAGCTGTTCCACTGATTAATTGTTCTCACTGTCAGGAAGTTTCTCCTTAGTTCTAGGTTGCTTCTCTCCTTGATTAGTTTCCACCCGTTGCTTCTTGTCCTGCCTTCAGGTGCTTTGGAAAATAGTTTAATTCCCTCTTCTTTATTTGCCTTTTGCCTTTTGCCATTTTTTTCCTTGGATTTCTTGGGGGCCTTTTGCACTTTTGCAGTTTTGGACACCCAGAAAAATACGGCGTACTCATTTAATCCTCCAGGGAAAGATTGAAGGCAAACAAGGTCCATGCAGAAGAAGAACATCATGGCTTTAAAATCTAAGGGACTGGCTTGGACAAAACTCAGCAGCACTTTTTTGTGTGGCTGCTGATAAAAACAGGATCGCCAACATGATCGCCAACGTCTGATAATGGATATGGCACAAGAAGAAGAAGAGAAGTTTCAGATTTCACATGTATCGCCATTTTTGGTGAACCCATTGCTAGTTTTGGAAGTGCAGTCAGACATAGGCTGCCAACAATAAATTTGGAGGCTGTAGAAATTCCCCTTCTGCCATGGCACAGGAGCAAAGCAGCAGATTCCTCCCCCATACTAAGAGAATTAAGTGGTTCCTAAGTGGTCAGATATTCCTCTTTATTGGACAGCATGGCTATTTCCCCCATACTATCAGATGTAAATTCTACTATCAGTTCCCAATAAAAAGAGAAAGAGGTTGATACATATTCCAAGCATTATTAGAATCACATTTTCATTCCTGGTCCATCTGACTTCAATTCTCCATCTTCTCTTGATGTGAGCCCAGCTTCCACTGTGACTTTGTGAAGGTCAGTGTCTAGGTCTGAAGTGAGACTGGTAGGAGCAGTATGTGATACACGGTGTCAGCCATAAAGGAAATAGTAGATAAAAGAGTTCTGTCTCTTCTCCCTCCTATTTCCTCTCTCTAGTTTTTCTTTTTGGTGTGGTGAAGGAACAAGGCCCAGTGTTCATTTAGTATTCATAAAGTCCTGCTATGGAAATGTCTTTAAGTACTGCAGAGGAATACTTGAAGGAGCAGTCAAACACTTATCCCTCTGGGCTTTTCATCTGCTCGATGGGGGTGGGGATCAAGAAGGCTATGTTCTCTATCTTTCTCTCCTTCCCCACCTCTCAACATGCTAATCTTCCTCAACACAGTCATGACCCATGGATTAGGAGTTTGACAACTAGTTCAGTGGGAGGATCCAGTCCCATGATGGAAGAAGAGGAAAGGGAAGGAAAAACACATCCTGATAATTAGAGAAAACATGACCTGCAGGAAGTAGCATCTTGAGTTGCTTCTGGACATAGACCAGCTATTCGACTGACACCTATGTCAGTCATAGATATTGATGTAGATATTTAAGGAACTGAGAAAATGTGATTTATTTATTTATTTTGCACTCATGTCAGAAGCACCGAGTCACTTCTGGGTTGAAAGGATTAGTCGGTGACTAATCTTGGGACCCCCAGTTGGGGGCTCTTTTCATGTCTGTGGCAGGAGCTGAAGGGAAGGACGAGAGCTCAATCCTGCCCCATGACAGCCCTTGGGTCTTGAATGTGAGTTGGCTGTGGTGAAGTGAGGGAATAAACATTCTTTGTGCTGTCTCTTGGAACAATAATATAGGTAGTCCTCGACTTACGATCACAATGGAGCCCAAAATTTGCTAAGTGAGGCAGTTGTGAGTTTTGCCCTATTTTACAAACTTTTTGCCATAGCTGTTAAGCAAACCCCTGCGGTGGTTAAGGGAATCCAATTTCCCCTGTTGACATTATTTGTCAGAAGCTGGAAAGGTTACAAAATGTTGATCACATGACCCTGGTGTGGGAAGAATCCAAAGAAAGAAATATTTTGGGAAATATTAAAAAGGCAGAATATATTTCCCCAAAGGATCTTGAAGTCTGTCTGCCCCAAACAGAAACCAGGTCTGCAGAAATGCAGACTTGATAATCTTGTCAGAAAGATTGGAGCCAAGAAGCTTGGATTAGAAAGACAAAAATCTCTAGAATCAATAATCCCTCACACCAAAAAAAATCCAACACAGGACATAGCCATCAGCCACAGCCCCAGGGAAGCAGAATATGACCCTTGGGACATAATAGGATTAACCCACCACCATCAGAATACCAGAAAGGCACACTCAAACTCAGGTCAAAGTTCATGCCACAGGAACAACTCCAAACAAAAGCTCAAGAAGGTATAAAAACCCACCACTCCCTACTACATGTGGTCAGTTTTTTTTTCCAGAGCCATCTTTCTGTCTTCAATAAACTACAACCTTTTTTCTAAAGCAGTCTCCATTTTGCTTATTCCCAGCTTGGACTGGACCCTGATGAAGATTTTTCTTTCAACATTGGGATAGTGCAAATTTCATGCCAGTTGTCAAGCACCCAAATTTTGGTCATGTGACTATGGGGATGCTGCAACGGTTGTTAAGTGTGAAAACTGATCGTAAGTCACTTTATTCAATGGTGTTCAAACAGTCCCTCAGCGTACGGCTGTAAATCAAGGACTACCTATACTCTTATACATTTGAATCCTGAAATATCTCCCACTCGGTGTTGGAAAGAATGGTTCCAGCTAAAATGGACATTTAATTATGCAGACTGCTGCATGCATCATTGATGGAGGACAGCAACATAATGGGTGCTGTGAGCAGTAGCTTCATTTGAATATACTTTACATGAACATGGCAGATGCCCAGCTCCAGTTGGTGGCCATGTGCTTATGCTACAATATTTTTATTCTGAAATGTACAAAACATAAGAGCTCTTTCTTTTTTCTTTCTTTCTTTTTTTAAAAAAAAAACACTTGAAAGCACTGATGAATAAATACTTGGACTTCTATTTATTTTGCTTTCACGGCTTTCACACTTTCTCCAACATATTTCAATTTGTCGTGTGTGTGTGTACCGCTATATTTATATGTCTGTGTGTTTCCTTCTGTAGCCATAGGAGCAAAAACCTGAGGTTTTAAATCTTTTCCTTCGAACGGGCACCACATGAAATTCAAAATTCTCAAAGGCTGATCCTTTTTAGTGGTCTGGTAAAGGAATGGGGCATCAGAGGGCCAGATGGTGGAAGTTGCTGTCATAAAGAGAGATTTCCTGTATCAATGTATTAGCACTGATGAAAAAACTATTTTATTCACTCACCTTCTTCTTGCATTCCTTTTTCTAGTGGGATTTTATTATAAAGCACTTGTCTAATGTTATAAAAAGATGGATTTTTATTGACTAAACTGCTATGAGATCATAGGTAAGACATGCTAGACTTTTTTTTAGGTGCGAGGAGAGGTGAGTTGGGTCTGAGAATAAGCAGGAAGAAGTAAAAGTAGGCATTTCAAGCAACCAATCCAGGAAACTGGAGGAGATAAAAACCAAACCAAAACAGGTGGCATTACATGGACAGATCGGTTGGCATTACATGGACAGATCAAGCAGAATAGGCTGAGGGAAGTCAAAACAACCCAACAAGTGTTGCTCAAAGTAATATCTGGACTTTGAGTTGGGAGATGGAACAAAGGATCAATGTAGAAGAGGTTGACATAAAAAGGCAAAGATTGAAAACTGGCATGACAGCTGGCTTATAAAGTTTAAAAACAGAGATCAGCCTCTCTACTGAAGCTCCAACAGCTTGGAAGCCCTCCCGTTACTGTTGTTGTGGGTCCTTCCTACTAAGAGTATACATTGCTTTTTGCGTTGTGAGCAAACACCTGGAAAATCTGGGAGTAAAACATGTTATTTGTGCAAGTTTAAAAGCTTTCCTGGAACTTCTGACCTTTCCAGTGCTAACAAGCTAAAAAAGATCAATGTGAAGAAACAGTTTTGCTCAACAACAAGATGATTCCTCTTAAGGTTCCCTCATTTGGAAAAGGCAGATGCTTTAGAAAAATATTCTCATTTATCAGATTTTTCTTTCAGACTGTACAGTTTCCCTTAATTCCCTTGCCAGCTGGGTTTAAGATCAACTGCTTGTTATCATTTCTATCTTCTCTTCCCACACTTTGAAAGACAGATAAGGCTGTCTTCAAGAGAAAATAGGAGTTTACAGGTGTCTGGTTTTTTTTTTCTTTTTTCAAATCAATGAATTAAAAGAGTGGCAAGATCTCAAAGGAGTAATCGAATGATTCTGTACAATTTCAGAGACTGGGGACAAAAAGACTATGCCAGTCCATCTAGTTAACTTTCCGTTCTGTGCATTACCTTAAAGAAGGATCATTGTGAAAACATGAGATGGTGGTGTGAGACCCCCTGGCCCGTTAGGTCTTGCAATTTTTATTGTGCATTTGATTTCACTTGTCCTCTCTGGCAAAAGATGATCAGAGAGGGCAGTATAAGCAAAGAGGGTCAACAACAGTTAGTGAGGAACATAATATTTTTTTTTGTTTTAGAATTGCTGAAGGTAAACTATTAACAGTCTTTTTTCTTTATAACTTTGGGGAAGAGGAAACACTGCAGTTCAAGTCCCCACCACGACCACCTAAAGAGACAAGATGACTTATAATTACAACAGCCATTAAAAGTGATTAATGATAGCAAAAGAACTTCCAGCAAATTTTAAAGCAATTAAATACTAATTAATTCATTCACACTGCTGAACTGCATATTTGCTTTACTAGTGGCATTTATGACTGCTACCTAATGCATAATTTGAAAATATTGAAATGCAGCAGGTTATTTTCACAGAGATTCCTACCCCTGAGTAAACACAAACAAATAGTGGCTGATTTGTTTATCTTATGATGCTAATTGGCAGTTTATTAATACTGTATTTATTTTGATGAACATTTTCCCTATTGTGAGCTTCCTTTATGGGGCAAGAAGATGGAAGCGACAATTGGACAATGAGGTTGATCCAGTGGTGGGATTCAGATATGTGAACAACTGGTTCTCTGTGTGGATGCCACTTCCGGAAGTTGCCTGGGCACAAAAAATTAGCTACTGGTTCTGCTGAAGTGGCGCGAACTGGCTGAATCCCACCACTATATCTATATCTTTCTTTCTTTCTTTCTTTCTTTCTTTCTTTCTTTCTTTCTTTCTTTCTTTCTTTCTTTCTTTCTTTCTTTCTTTCTTTCTTTCTTTCTTTCTTTCTTGCTATCATCTATCTATCGATCGATTGATCTATCTATCTATCTATCTATCTATCTACCTACCCACCCACCCATCTGTCTGTCCGGTGGTGGGATTCAAATACGTGAACAACCAGCTCTCTGTGTGGATGCTGCTTCCGGAAGTCCATTCTGGGCCTGGGCAACAAAAAATTAGCTACTGGTTCTGCCGAAGTGGTGCGAACCGGCTGAATCCCACCACTGGGTTGATCTGAATTGTCAAATGGATCCGAGTTTGGATTGTTAGGAGGATTTCACCCATGCCTGTTGGACTGCAGCAGGATTGTCCTCATTTTTTAAAAAAGACTTTAAGAGAAATTTTAAGACCATAAAAAGTTATACCAAGACACTCGTCCTGCTTGCAGTAATTATAATTTATTAAATTTGTATACCACAATGACTCTGGGTTGTTCATAGTAATCAACGAAATTGCAATAAAATCAATAACATATTCAAGATAAAAGATGGCAAGCATGGTGAAACAAGGGATCTCACTCTCCATTGCCTGAGTGAACAGCAAAGGGATGAACATCTAGATATTGGGAGAATCTCATTGCAGCAAGCGGGCACTGCTACAAAGAGGGCATGCTTGTGGGGTCCCAATAGAGGTCATTGTTTAATTGAAGGAACCTGGACCACACCAATCTTGCAGGATCGAATTGACAAGTACTATCAATTGGAGCCCTGGTGCCACATTGGTTAGAATGCAGCAATGCTGGCTAACTCTACCACAGCCAGGAGTTTGATTCCGACCAGCTCAAGGTTGACTCAACCTTCTATCCTTCCAAGGTCAGTAAAATGAGGACCTAGATCATTGGGGGCAATATGCAAATAATACTTACATTGTAAACCATCCAGATATAAGCCTAAAATGCTATGCTATGGTATTGACTGGCATAGTTTATTCAATATATTAAATTTCTAATTCAAATCCTTCTCTAATTACAATCCTTCCATAACAGAGAAGAAACATAAGGTGCAACAAAATCAAAGATGTCCACAAAGAATCCATTCAGGTGTGGGAGAAAGAAAGAAATAGTTGGTTACTTCCTACCTTTTTGAGGTCTTACCAGAAAATGGCACAATTGTATTGGGTTTCCTTTAGATTTCCCTCATCCTTGCTACAGGATATCATTTGATATTTTTCCTTCCTCCCCTGATCATATCTTGATTTCTTTCCAGTTGCTTTTCATGCCCAATTGCTGTTGAAGGGAACAGATATTCTGATTAAATTAAGGCAGACACTCAAACAGCTGGCCTGCCAAACTAGTTTTTTTTTTTTATTAAAAATAATATTGTGTACAAAACTTTCATTTCTTTTAATGAAGAAAATAAAATGACTGTATTCTAACCAAGCAGGTATTGGTTTATGCGAGCTGAAAAATGAATGAACAAGAGGAACCGTTAATTTGAATTGTATGGAGTGGGCAAAGGTTACTGCTTTATACATCCTCCATAAGAATTGCTTCTCTTATGACTACCACCTCGTTCAGCTATACCCCCCAAAGTTGAGTATGAACGTGTCAGCCTGCTGAGATAGTCCAGACAAGAATTACCAACCATGTATATTAACATTATCTTTATCGTAAGCTTACAGGAATAGAATATTAGATCTTTGAAAGCATCTCTCCCCCCCTTTCCATTTACTTCTCCCAATAGGTTTTTGCACTTGTGTCAGAAGCACCAAGGCACATCCAGATTGAAAGGATTAGGCAGTGACATCACTGCTGCCAGGGGGATGCCTATTTGGGGGCTCCTTTCATGTCAGTGGTAGGAGCTGGAGTGAAGAACAAGAGCTTGAGCATGCCCCATGGCATCTCTCGGGTCTCCAACGTGGGCTTGCTAATCTCCTGCCCAGCGTTCCAAACACTTGAGCCACCATGCTCCATCTCCCAATAGCTGATTGTTACCTGTATCATTGGATATCAATCTGTTTGATAGTAAGGGGTCAGATGAAGTGGGAGTGGTCCAATAAGTGGATGGACAAAGGTCTTCTTATAGGTAAGCATATAAATAAAAATAAGGAAAAAAGGGGGGGTTGTCCTGGGTTCAAGACCCAAGCACCTCATGATGGGGTGAGCTCCTGTCCTTGCTCCAGCTCCTGACCAACTAGCAGTTTGAAAGCACGCAAGTGCAAATAGATAAATTGTTGTTGTTAGTTGCAAAGTTGTGTTTGACCTATCGCAACCCCATGGACAACGTTCCTCCAGGCCTTCCTGTCCTCTACCATCTTCTGGAGTCCCTTTAAGCTCATGCCTACTGCTTCAGTGACTCCATCCAGCCACCTCATTCTCTGTCGTCCCCTTCTTCTCTTGCCCTCCATCTTTCCCAGCATCAGGCTCTTCTCCAGTGAGTCCTTCCTTCTCATTAGGTGGCCAAAGTACTTGAGTTTCAACTTCAGGATCTGGCCTTCTAAAGAGCAGTAGATAAATAGATAACTCTTAGCTGGGAAGGTAACTGCATTCTGTGTGACTTGACATATAGTCATGCTGGCCATATGACCATGGAAGTGTCTTCAGACAATGCTGGCTCCCTCAGCAAAGAAATGGACATGAACACCATTGCCTAAAGTTGGAATCAGCTGGACAGGGAAACCTTCATCTTTACCTTTATAAGCAAAAATATTGTTTTTTAAAAAGGAAAGGTGAAACCAGTGTAAACAGCTGTTTGTCAGGAGGAAGAAACATCTAGCATTCAGCAATGGGGCAGCGAGGATCACAGAAAAGTGACAAAGTACATTGTGTATTGTAGTGCCAGGTCATCAGATAGCATCCCTTCCCACCAGACTTTCCCGCCACACTATGTCTGTATCTTTCCATCTAGATCACGTGGTTTATGTGCTTTTGTAGTGTATCTGAGCAGGAGTACAGAATCTGACACACACCAAAAGTTATCGAACTATCATTCCCAGCAGTCTCTGCCAGCATGAAAATGGAGTCAGATATCAGAGATCTTCCAGTGTTTGGATAGCTACAGTACATGTTCCCATCCCTGTCATAGCACTTTACACAAAGCCTGTTTCAACTAAAGGGTGATGATGTGTGCGTGCTTCAGAACTCAAGAGTAAGTGGTATGTCATACAGGCTAGGTAGTTGGCAGGGTGAACTTAGAATCTGCTTTGTACTTTTTTCTACTCAACAGAATTGACTACATTGGAAACCTGTGTCTCCTGCTGTTTTGGGACAAAAGAAAACCACAATGCAGGGTGTTTTTTTTTTTTTTTTTGTGTGTGTGATCCTGAAGAGCCCTGGGAATACAAAACAGGGAATTGGAAAGCCAATCAATGGTTTAAGGCTTTTAATACCTACATATATTAAATAAAGCAAACCTCCCCTTCTCCCTCCCACCTTTAGCCTTATTATTCTGGGGAACTTTGTGGACCTTAAATGTTATTTTTTTTAAAAAAAAAACAGTTAAAAGTGGAGGTTAAATGGGTAGACATGTACTCCAGTTTTTTTTAAACCTGGTTTCTTTTTTTCCTATTGTCTCATCTGTTGGTATGACTCTCCTGTTTCCCATAACTGCAAAGCAACAATTGAAAAGGGATTTTTTTTTTTAAAAAAAGAGACATGATGAATAGCTTGAATAAAGGAGTTTAATTTGCAAGAGGATTATATACTTCTGCTTTCAGTCTCCCAGATTCAAGTGGAGGAAGCAAGGTCTCTGCGTTCAGTTTTAGGAACAATATATTTTGAAACTGGATACACTATGTTATAAATCATGCAAATCTAGCAAGGGGGATGTTTTGTCTTTAAATTTTATACAAGGTGGTCGCTGAGCCAAGGACAAAGTGTGGCATTGAAGTTTCCAGATGAAAATGCCTATTGCTCTAAGCATGTGCACATGTGTGAATACACTGAGTGAATCTAGAATAGAATAGAGCTAGAAGGGACCTTGGAGGTCTTCTAGTCCAGCCCCCTGCTCAGGCAGGAGAACCTATACCATGGTCTCTTCTTGAAAATCTCCAGTGATGGAGCACCCACGATTTCTGGAGGCAAACTGTTCCACTGATTATATGTCCTCACTGTTAGGAAGTTTCTCCTTAATTCCAGGTTGCTTCTCTCTTTGATCAGTTTCCAACCATTGTTTCTCACCCTTCCCTCTGGTGCTTTGGAGAATAATTGGACCCCTCTTCTTTGTGGCAGCCCCTCAAATACTGGAATACTGCTATCATGTCTCCCCTATTTCTTCTTCCCGTAGCCATTCTTCGTATGTTTTAGTCTCCAGGTCTTTGATCATCTTAGTAACTCTATCCATGGGAATATTCAAAACATGAGTTATATCATGGAGCTCCTCAACCACCCAAGTGTAATACCAACCAGACTCTCATTGTTTGGGTATTCAAACCATGGGTTATATCATGGAGCTTGTAAACCATCAATTTGTAACATTAGCCAGATTGTCTTTGTGAATGAATCTAGCCATGATGGTATTAAAACAATGGGTTATGACATAGAGCTTCTAAACCGCTCATGTGGAATACTAACCGGATCCTTTTTATATGAATCTAACCATGGTGATATTCAAACCATGAGCTCTGACATGGAGCTTCTGAACCACCCATATGGAACACAAACCAGATCCTCCTTATGTGAATCTCACCTTGGTTTTAATTCAAACCATGGCTATGATACAACGCTTCTAAACCACTTATCTGGAATAACAAGCAAATCCTCCTTTTACTCTTTGTTTGAAGATTACAATACTTCATTATTGACTGAGTTCCAAAGATCCACTTATGTCTCAAGTCCTGATCAGGGCCTTACTCTGGCCTTGCTCCAGTGAAAGTTGCAACAGAAGAGTGTATAACTCCCAAATTCAGTCTGAATTTCCTTTGTTTTGCACAGGGTGGCTTATGAAGAGACTACCGTGAAGAAATCTAACTAGGTTAACTAGCGAATTAGCTGGGGGGGGGGAAGCATTTTTTTCAGTCTTTAAAACATTTCTTTAAGATTGTCAACTTAAGGGTTGTGTTGTTAATTAAGGGTTGTGTTGTTAATTGCGAAGTCATGTCCGACCCACCGTGACCCCATGGACAACGTTCCTCCAGGCCTTCCTGTCCTCTACCATCTTCTGGAGTCCCTTTAAGGTCACGCCTACTACTTCAGTGACTCCATCCAGCCACCTCATTCTCTGTCGTCCCATTCTTCTATTGCCCTCAATCTTTCCCAGCATTAGGCTCTTCTCCAGTGAGTATATGATTACATTTTTAAAAAACCCACAGGAGTGTCCATGCACAAAATGTTTTGTGCAGCTTTGAAGAATAGCATCTGGATTTGGGGCAGTTGATCTAGTCTAGTGCGGACATGAACATCTTTCCATACAAATACACAGAGCCTTGGACTAGTGATGACTAACTGGCGCAGAGATTGGTTAAGAGTAGACCTCATTTGACTGCCTCGTTTAGCAGTTGTTCAAAGTTACAGCAGTGCTAAAAATAGCTTTACAATTGATCTCACATTAACAGCCATCTCGGGGTCCTTTGGTCACATGAACACCAGTTGTGTACTTCACAGCGAGCTTCTAAAAAGAGGCACAGAAGTTTGAGACCCAAGTATTGCATTACAGGGTGAGGTCCCGTTCCTTGCCTCAGCTCCTGCGTACCTAGCAGTTTGAAAGCAGGCAAATGTGAGTAGATAAATAGGTACCACTTCAGTGGGAAGGTAACAGAGTTCTGTGCCCTCGGTGTATAGTTATGCTGGCCACATGTAAATGTTTTCAGACAATGCTGGCTCCCTTGACTAAGAAACAGAGATAAGAACCATCTCATAGAGTCGGACACAACTGAATACGGGAAATGCCTTGGTAAGGCCACACTTGGAATATTGCATCCAGTTTTGGTCACCACGATGTAAAAAAGATGTTGAGACTCTAGAAAGAGTACAGAGAAGAGCAACAAAGATGATTAGGGGACTGGAGGCTAAAACATATAAGGAACGGTTGCTAGAATTGGTATGTCTAGTTTAACGAAGAGAAGGACAAGGGGGGACATGATAGCAGTATTCCAATATCTCAGGGGCTTCCATAAAGAAGAGGGAATTAAGCTATTTTCCAAAGCATCTGAAGGCAGGACAAGAAGCAACGGGTGGAAACTAATCAAGGAGAGAAGCAACCTAGAACTAAGGAGAAACTTCCTGACAGTGAGAACAATTAATCAGTGGAACAGCCTGCCTCCAGAAGCAGTAAATGCTCCAACACTGAAAGTTTTTAAGAAGAGACTGGACAGCCATTTGTCTGAAATGGTGTAGGGTTTCCTGCCTGAGCAGGGGGTTGGACTAGATGACCTCCAAGGTCCCTTCCAACTTTACTACTACTACTACTATTATTATTATTATAAACCTTTAGCTTTAGCTTTTTCTAACAAGCAGAAGGAACAAGCAGAGACAAATCCTAAGGGGATGTGTTCCTATCCTCTACAGAAGATGCTCTATGGCCATTTGATTCCTCTAAGCCGGACAGGAGATTTTTACATGCAAAGCTGGCAGCTGGGTTTAGCTAACAATCGAATGGAATGACTTCTTCCCCTGGGGAGGATGCCAAAGTTTATTTTATTTAAACCTAAATGAAAGTGAGCTGGCTGTGGCTCTCCCATTTCTAATGAATTCTGGGAACTCAGTCTAATCTTCTACTGAGCCAGCAAAGCTTTCTGGATTTCAGACTCTGGAAGTAGTTACTGGACCCGGAAAACCTTTAACTGAGTTGATTTTGTTGAGAACAGTTTATAGTCACACAATTATAAATGCCCCAATCAGAGAGTCTGGTGTCATAAAAAGAATAAAAATAAAAATGTAGGCACTGGAGCAGGTATGTAACAGGCAATATCTTTACCACCCAATTATCTACAGGTCTGACCGAAAAGAATAGTTTCATGTAGCTTTCTAAATGAGAGCAGGGAAGGGGACATACAAATTTTGGCTGAAGAGAGGTGCATAGATACTGGAAAACCCAGTATCCGAGTTTTCCCTCAAAACCTCCACAAACACTGAATTAGAGGCATTTCCAGTGAGAACCCACTGGGTAGAAAGCATTTCCCTTTTCCCAGTCTTCCCAGAATGTTCTGAATACAGGAGATGCTCATTTAGTGACTGCTTCATTTAGCAACTGTTTGCAATTATGAGGGGGATGAAAAAAACAACTTTGCACCCAGACCTTACATTTATGGACTGCAAAGCAAAGCAAGCTGTGATCAGACCCATAAGTATAGTTGCGGTTTCACCCAGCAACCCCTTTGCTTAACCAAATTGCCAAATTGCAACTATGGCCACTAAATGAGGACTTCTTGTAAGACACAAACTTCACTGCATCACTGTTTTGTTTTCTGCCTTTATTTCTCTTTCCCAAATGCAATCTCTGGTTGAGTCTGCCTGTTTCGCTAATATATGGAATGACTGTGGTTTCTCATTTAAGTAAGGTTAAGACAGTAGATTGGGGTTGTGCGCATTGCTTAATCATGGATATTGATTTATGAGCCACCATTATAAGTCACTATGGCTGGATTTTCAAAACATGCTAGACACAAATCTATAATAAATACATGGCAATCAATGGGTCTTGTTTCAAATTTTATTCCTAGACGATATAGTAGACAGAAGTCTGGTATTCTGAGAATAGCTTGAGCAGGGGGCTGGACTAGAAGATCTCCAAGGTCTCTTCCAGCTTCTATTCTATTCTATTCTATTCTATTCTATTCTATTCTATTCTATTCTATTCTATTCTATTCTATTCTGCACCATTCACTGAAGTTGAAGGCTGTGGTCTTTTGCATCCTTACATGAGAGTAATTGATGTAGGAAATTACCCTTTGAGTCAATATGCATAAGACTAGACTAAATTTTGACAACCTATTGCTGTCTAAGCTGAATGCTGGAAGTTTGATCCAATTCTGATCTTGGGCTTTTGGGAGAGTAATCCTCATTAAATATAAAATTAGTTTTCAGATATGTATGAACCAACCCTGGCTATATACAGCACATCTACGTGTGTATCTATCTACATATATGTGTGTGTGTTGCGTGTGCATATATATGAATATGTATATAAAGTGGAGGGAAACTGTATCCATTAAGCCTGGAAAATTTGCATACGAAGGTGCCAGTCCTTCAAATGTCTTGTCTCACAGTATATCACAGGACCTCTGGGAACAGTGTTCTATGCTGGATTGCCAACAAATCTTACGTACTGAATTTTAAATTCACTTTAACATTTGATTTGGATGATTTATAGCTGCATTCCAGTCTTAGAGGTAGACTGTTCCCTGGAGTTTTCTACCAGGAGCTGTTGCTTACATTTGTCCCAAGGGGTTGACGTGGCCCTTGTCTTACTTTGAAATCTTACACAGTGATTAGTGATAATTTAGCTGGTGGTGCTGATATATTGCCTTGTCTGTAGCTCTTGGTTCATCTGAAATTTAAGAGGGTTGTGTGTTTAGTTTGATTATGTCAATTGTTTGTGGCATTGAGGGAAATCTTCAGACATTAATGCTCAGCACATGCTTCTCTTGCGAAAAAAAAATATATATGCAGGTTCAGCTCCTAGTTTCTTCTGCTGAAAGGATCAGATAACAGACGACAGGAAAGGTTCTGCTTAGAATCTTAGACAACTGGGTAAGTTAAAGTCCAGGATGATCTGATTTAATGTAAACCTATTATCTGAGAACCTAACATACAGAATTAGTGGGACACATAATGGCGTATCAGAGCTGAAGCCTCATGTGTTAGGTTGGTAAGGAAGGGGTGAAATCGAATCTTTGACATGCAGCCAGAAGGCGAAAAGCAAGTTGGAATGTTCTTCAGCAAAGACTGGAGGAGTGTTCTTTCTTCTGAAGCTGTTATGCTATTGGCCGATCATTCTTATATAACCGGGAAAATCCATTTGCACTCTTCTTTCAAGCATTCCACATTGTTGAGTGGAATAGTCTTGGGACTAGGACAGGGCTTTTCAACCTTTTCACCCATTGTACCACTTTTAGGATATGGCAATATCCGAGTACCACCAGTCGCCTAGAAAGGTGTCAAAAACTTGACCAGAAAGAAAATAGCAGGGATGGGGTGGGGGGATGTTTGGTTTTTATTCCCCCCATCTGTTGGGTGGTTGCAGCAGATTTTGGTCACTTCACATGACCCTGGGACACTGTGACCGTTACAAATATGAATCAGTGTCCAAGCATCTGAATGTAAATCACAAGACCCTGGGGATGCTGCAACATTCCAGCTGATCGGTACTTCTTCTGGACTCAGCAGAAGTGCCAGGATCAGTGCTGCTTTCCAGCTGAGTGGTGCTTCTTCAGGGCTCAGCAGAAGCACCAGGATCAGTGCTGAGCTCCAGCTGGAGCCTGGCGCTGATCCTGGCGCTTCCACTGAGCCCAGATAGTCTTGAAGAAGCGCCGATCAGCTGGAAAGCGGCATTGATCCTGGCGCTTCCGCTGAGCCCTGACAGCTCTGCAGCTCCAGCCATCTCTCACTGAGGCTTCTGCGGTGCTGCCACTGGTTCAGCTCATTCCCTTCCCCCACTATCACTTTTCTAGGATGGTCGCGTACCACTTGCCAGGTGCCAATGTACCACAGATTGAAAAGCCCTGGACTAGGATATCTGAAGGACCATCTCCTCCCAGCTACATCCACCCAACCCATCAGGAGTGAGAAGGCAGGGAATGTTGCAGGTTCTGTCTCCTAAGGAGGTACATTTGGTGGGACCCAAAAGTGGCTCCCCCCCTTTGGAATCTCATCCCACAGAGATTAGACTGTCCCCCACTTCGACACTCATTCGCGAGACCCCAAAGACCTGGTTTTGCCAAAGGACCTGGGGAACCCAGAGTGGGATGGAGCCCATCAAGTGGCTTGCTTGGTTGTGTGTTGTCACCAGAGCGGTGGGAGGGTTATTGTTTTTCATTCTTTTCTATTGAATTTTTTATTGTTTGTAAGCCACCCAGAGTCACTGAGCGTGAGTGGGTGGTCATATAAGTCTTCTAAATAAATAAATATTACTTAGGTTTGTAAGAAGGGACCATTGATGCTGGAGAGCAGAATCTACTGCTATCTATCTCTACTCAAATCCATCAATTAATGGTTGGGGCATGTGATGAAAGAGTAGATTACTTTCATTCTATCAAAGGGTTAATTGGACACTTCTTATAAGGAAGGTGGACAGAAAGCCAAGAGGACTTGAGGAGAGATAAAGGAAGAGAGAGGAGAGGTAATTAATAGAGCAAAAAAAAAAAAAAGGGGGGGGGGAAGGAAAGAACTAGCACCCAGAAAAGGATAGTAAGATACTTTGGGAAAGTCAACTATCATTCAACGTAAGCAAAGCATTCTGTATCTCTAAGCAGCTTATATCCACAATGGCTGTTCATACAATGTCATAAGTAAGTGAAGCTTTAATTGCTTTAAATGAGAAATGGAATATAATAACCTCTCCCCCAACCCCAAAAAGATAAGTTAAATGTTGATAATAAGGCTATCATTTTGGAGTGGTGGCAGAGAAATCTGAAATACTGATTTTTCCCTCAGACAAAATGGAAAGGTATTATGTCACTCGTGACCAAACAAATACAGTTTTGCCATACTGTCCAATATCTTCAAAAGCTTCCTGGAATTTAATAGATGCTTTTTGCAACTTCTTTATCTGTTCACATTCTCCTTGGCATTTCAGTAATAAGTGGAGAATATTATCTCTCTTCTTTTCTAACCTGCCACAATATACATTAATATGTTTGACCTCACCTACAATAGAAACCCTCTTATCCCAGGTGAGATACCCTGATTTAAATGCTATCTGAGGTCCAGATCTTTAATAAACAAAATTAATACCAACCATTCAGTTGTAAATAAATGTGCAATTAACATAGCAATGTCAGGTTTCCTGAGTGGGTTTGGAGGTTAATTTTATTGCTTTGTCTTGACCTGGTAGGCTTATCTCAGGGCAGGAAATGGTAAAGATTTCTCAGACCAGATTGACAGAGACCTTTAAATGTCAATAAAGCAATTCCTACATCACAGACCGAAGCTTAATGGGGAGCACACACAGAAAGGTATTAATGCTAAACAAAAGGCACAGAAACACCACCCTATCTGTTGTATACAGGACTAATAAGAGTGTCTGAAGGTTTGGTGTGGGTGAGAATCTGAGAAAAATATTTTACTTTCCAATCTGCCAAACAGATAAAAAAAATTGGCTCTGTGGCTCTGGGTCAGATGTGAAAAATCAGGAGCACACTTTAAGTTCCAGTTAAGCCAGGGGTCTTCATACTTGGCCCTTTTAGGGCTTGTGGACTTCAACTCCCAGAATTCCTCAGCCAGGCATGCTGGCTGAGGAATTCTGGGAGTTGAAGTCCACAAGTCCTAAAAGGGCCAGGTTTGAATACCTTGCTCATGCCTATACACAAGAATCTAGTCAACTCTCAGCACTAAATTGGTGCTAGATAAGAGTTAATGGAATTCAAGAGGGTTGGACTTAGACTGCTTGTGGGAACATCCCTATGCCAGGCTGATTCCTCTTTTGACTCCCACCTCCTGGTTCTGCCTATCCTTCTGTTATATCCTGTTGTTATTTAGGCATTTTCCCCAGGACTGGCTTGGATGAAAGCCTAGATACAACCACTAAGGAAAGAGATGCCTCTTGTGGGATTAAAAGGCAGCTTGAACACCTTCAAATACATCTGGGACAATTCTGTTTAGCCAGAAAAAGTAATAATTGTAATAGCTGAACAAATGCTAGTCACTTCCTCTAAGCTTCTGAAGGGCTATAGGTGGTTATCCATGTTTCGTGACCATTTCCTTTCCATTACTTCCTATTGTACTGCATAAGGTAGCCTTGTGGTATCTTGTGGTGCGTATCGGGTACCATGGACTGAGCAATTCTCCAGAGGGATGTTGTGTGTTTTTAATGTATGAGATAGTCTCAAGAGATTATGACAAAGACAAAGAAGCAGTGGACCCTAGTTGTTCATAACTAGATTCAAGCTTATTTCCTATGCTGTCTGAAACTACTGGGAAAAACAGTTGACTAACATTTGGAGGGCCATCCTAAGTTAATGGGACAAAACTACTAGCTCAGGGTGAAGGGACTTTTTGAAGAAGTTGACATATCTGCAATTTTGTGTGTATGCTACTGTGAGTATTGTTACAAAATAGCTGTCACGTTGGATGAGATCAAATGCAAAATATTGACTTATTTCAGTGTTTCCCAAACTTGACAATTTTAAGGCATGTGGACTTCAACTCCCAGAATTCCACAGCCAGCGTTGCTGGCTGTGGAATTCTGGGAGTTGAAGTCCTCATGCCTTAAAATTGTCAAGTTTGGGAAACACTGACTTATGTCAAGACAGGCTGATAAAGCTTGATAAGCATTTGCTTTACAATCCCAGGGTGTCCATCACCCTAGTAGTTGTGCTTTATGGGCTAACAAGACATTGGATTGGATCGAAACCAATCATTCCCTTTTTTTCCCCCAATGCCTGAGGGCTCTGTATATGTCTAGAGGTATTTTCATTAGGCCATTCTCTCTCTTCTTCTGCTTTGTAGTAGACCAGACTTCCCTTTCTTTATTTATGCAATGTAAAAGTAACTAAACATAGCAATTAATAATTGGGCATCCATGCTCATTTAATGGGTCTTGATAGTTAGAAGATCTTTGCTTTAAGAAACCATCTTCCGCTATTAATCTGTACTAAAATATGGAGAAAAGGTAATTCTTCCCTCACTTTGTTCAGCTATTGCAATCTCTTATCAAAATGCAATGAAGCATCAGATGAATACAATAAAGGAGCACAAAAGCCTCTTGAAGTGGCATCTTTTGCAAACGTGTAGACTCCTGCTGGCGCATGCAGAAGCTTTTGCCGGCTCATGTTCTTAGCAAACCCAGGCAAGCTGCTTTGCTGGCATCTTTTTTTCCCAGCAGACCAAGAACCCAATTAAATTTAATGCAGTGATGTCCGGAAATTATCATATTTGTGAAATCCTCATTAATCTTTTCCCTTTCTTGGTGTTTTATTACCATTCCTTTTGTCAGCCTATTTGGTGCTCATCCTCAATCATTGCTTTTGGGCTCCCCAAAAGCATCTGGGACCAGCTTTGCTGGGCCTCACTGAGCTTTTGTCATCGTAATCCCGATGCTTTGACACAGCTGTTTTCAAAGGAATTTGGGCAGGGACCTTGGTGGCGACAAGGTGGTCCTGGTCTTTTGTGGCTTTTAAGGAGGACCTTGAAAGCAGCAGTTCTGAAACCCTTTGTAGACTAATCATTCTGCTGAAGTGATGGAAACGCAAGCGTGCATTGCCAGATATTTTTGCAGCATCCTCCAGAGCTTGTTCGCCCAACCTGGGACCTCCATATGTTTAGCAATTCAGATCATCCATCAGCTGCAAAGTTGCATCTGCTCCATACTTCGTTTCAACTTTTCTTCCCAGCTCTTTTAGAGTAGTTTTGATTAGATCATGAACCTTGATGTGAGGATTTTATAAGGAATAATGATAATTAATGTCAACTCTAGCTGGAGTGACCAATAATCAGAGGAGCTTCTGAGGAATTTTGGAATCAGTTGCGTCAATCTGATATAGCAGACACAGCTTTAGAAGACCTATGCAATGCGGAAGAGACGAGTGAGGAACCCATGGTCCTCCAGATGTTGCTGAATCATGTTGATGGAGAGTCTTGGCCAACTAGTGCAGTGCTGGAAGATGCTGAGAACTTTCATTCAGCCCTAGGCAGATGGCCACAGGTTCCCCATCTTAGGAGTAGAGCCATATTGGTGAAGGTGTGCTTCAGTAAGTGGGGTTCAATTTGATAGTCCTAGATTTATTCTAAACCATGAAACCGAACCCTCTAATTTGAATCTGTTTTTGCTTCTGATTCCCCTAGTTTTATGTTGTTGTTAATTGCAAAGTCGTGTCCGACCCATCGCGACCCCATGGACAACGTTCCTCCAGGTCTTCCTGTCCTCTACCATCTTCTGGAGTCCATTTAAGTTCACACCTACTGCTTTAGTTTTATAACTAAATGCAATCCCCACAATGAGCTCTTTGGAAGGTAGCTTAGATGGAAATCAAAAGTAACTTTAAAAATAAAATATTATGCATTTATAGAGTTGACCATCTCACAATAGCAAAATATCCCTTTATTTGAACAGTAGATGTTTTTGTGGTCTCATCCTTACTCTGTGCTTCTAACCTGTCTTTGCAGTTCTGAGTATTTCTTCTGTTTACTTCAAGCTTCCTTGATCTGATGTCCACTTTATTGGTGAGTTCTGGCAGTTATAATCTGAGCAAAGGTTTAAAGCACAAAGTTGGAGCAGGCTGATTTAAAATATTATATATGAAAAATAGTTTTTCTTTCCCTGCGGCTTAGGATTTATTTATATTAGGTGGGTTATACAGCAGGCTGCTTCATGAAAGCAGGGTTGTTTTGTTTTTTTTGTCGGAAACTGGGAAATAAATTCTTAAATGAAGGTCAATAAATCAGGTTGAGAGAAATCTTTAGGGAAGTGTTGGTAAGTAAATTAAAGTGGAGGGAAAGGAAGGGAGGCAGCTAGATCACCGGACAATCTTTCCTTAGCGCAAGTTCCCCAAGGATGGAAGCGTGGGTGGGTTGACTCTACTGAGGCAGGAGCTCTGAGCAAAAATTGGAGAATTTTGACTGAGCTGTGGAAAATCATCAGCTGAAGAAAAAGGGGATCTTTTTTCATAGTGTAGCATCTGGACCCTTCTATATCACTAAATAAGAGATAATTTGCAAAAAAAAGTACTGTATTTTCCGGCGTATAAGACGACTTTCCAAAGCGTGAAAATTGTCGCCGAAGTCGGGGGTCGTCTTATACGCCGAATCGCCTTATACGCCGGAAAATACGGTAAGTTTTATTAGTGCAGTGTTTGAGAAAAAAAATGTTTGTTTGCTTGCTTGCTTGCTGCCTATCTCACTGTAAGGCTATTATAGGTGGCTTGCAACAATTTAAAAAAAAAACCGAGAGAAATGAAAAGAAGTCTGAATGTATCAATAGCAAAGTAATGGAGCAATTGACTAAGCAATGAAAAAAGAAAACAACGAGAATATAATATAATATAATATAGTAATAAAGTTGGAAGGGACCTTGGAAGTCATCTAGTCCAACCCCCTGCTCAGGCAGGAAACCCTACACCATTTCGGACAAATGGCTGTCCAGTCTCTTCTTAAAAACTTCCAGTGTTGGAGCATTCACTGCTTCTGGAGGCAGGCTGTTCCACTGGTTAATTGTTCTCACTGTCAGGAAGTTTCTCCTTAGTTCTAGGTGGCTTCTCTCCTTGATTAGTTTCCACCCGTTGCTTCTTGTCCTGCCTTCAGGTGCTTTGGAGAATAGCTTGATTCCCTCTTCTTGATGGCAGCCCCTGAGATATTGGAATATTGATAATGTCCCCCCTTGTCCTTCTCTTCGTTAAACTAGACATACCCAATTCCAGCAACCGTTCCTTATATAGAGTGATATGAGAATAAAGGATGGGTGGGCAAGCAGGGAGCGAGATGGGAGAGGTGGGATTTGCTATTTCCTTAGGAGCCACCCACTAGTGGCTAATCCAGACTAAAACACTCCTCTATTTGAAAGTTAAGAAACCAAAGTTAAGAGGGGGGGGAGAGCCAGTGTTCAGAAGGTTGAACAGGTCCCACAGAAAAGTCAACAAGTCTATAGTACGTTGCTGAGAACATAGACAAAGCTGGTACTTCCGAAGTCTTTCTCGAAGACTGCTCAGTGTAGGATAGAGGGGGATAAGGAGTTCAGATTTTGAGGATCCTTAGTTATTGATTTCAGCCTTACTGTCCAAATCGAAAAGCGGCGTACCAGGTGGTTGTGATTACCGATTCAAATGGCCTATTTTTCATAATCCCTTGGAATGATTGTTTGCAACGTACCGGATTATGATACAATGCACACAGGCTGCGTTGGGTACAATACACTAAGCCACCCTGCGTAGTAAGGCAGTAAGTGGTATTGATGCAGCTGCTAGGCCTTCACATGATCCTGTCAAGCATGTTGTATGTGAACAATTGTGTTTTAGGATTACAAAAGGAATTCACATCTGCAGGAGAAAGCCAACTCCCTGATTTTTTTTACCCTCTACATTGCTTTATAATCAAGATATATGACTTTACCCCCCCTCCCCCATTTTTATGAATGAGCTCCTATAAAATGCAAGACAGATTTTGCTTCCTTCCCGGGACTGGTTTTTTTTTTTTTTTGCACTCTCAGCATCTTAGGTTATGGGGCCTCAGGGATCCTGTTAGGCCTATCAGCAAGGTGGTGATTTGGCTGCCAGCCAACATCCTTTTCCCAAGTTATATCTGATTCCTCCTCCCCTTTAGAGTATGAGACATAACTATTTGCTCTTCCTCTGAGGTTCTAAAATAGGCATTTCATTTACTTTAATGAGGAAATTATTGTACTTGAACTGAGAGGAGCAAATCTAGAACCGCTGTGGAAAGAAAGCAAGCTGCAGGTCGCAATGAAAAGACCTATGTGTACATCTCTGTCTGCTGAATTTTACAAGAGAACCATAAGACTGATAATGTGGACAAGACAAGATTTGAGCTCAAGAGAAATGGAAAAGGGGGGACGGATCCAGCATTATGACATCCCGGAGAACCCTGGAGATGCTTTTTCAGTCCTTCCCCTTTTCTAATCTCTCCAGGATTAGTTTCGTTAACATGCCACTAGTGCTGTTGGCAAGGACAAATACTTACAACCAGATCACAGTTGTACATAGCCTCAGTTGTGATCCCCTCTCCATTAGCACAAAAATTACATTTCCGTAGGTACTTCTCCTAATATAAAATACGCCTTTGCCTGCACCTTCCTACATCTGGATCAGGTTACTACTGTGTATTTCCTGTGTAATATAGTAACGGCACTTGCACTTAGACTTAAATACCGCTTCACAGTGTTTTACAGCCATCTCTAAGAGGTTTACAGAGACGGCATATTGTCCCCAACAATCTGGATCCTCATTTTACTGACCTTGGAAGAATGGAAAACTGAGTCAACATTGAGCCGGTCAAAATCGAACTCCTGGCGGTGGGCAGAATTAGCCTGCAATACTGCATTCTAACCACTGCACCACCACGACTCTTCTCATGTGGGCACCTTGCACTTTTGCAATTGTATTGATGTCTTGCACACATATTTTTGAAGGAGACCTTCTTCAGACAGTTTTGGAAAGTGCAAGCTTGAGTGCGCGTCCACAGGTTCAAAAAAATGCTCGTTGGTTCTTCTCCATGTCCTCTTCTACCACTTTGGGTATCGAGGCAGGTACAAAGTTTTGATTCTTGCTCTTCTGACCGCTCAGCCACTGTTATTTGAGGCTGTTGTAGAGTGACTTTGACGTTATCTCTCCATCTTCTGGGTCTGCCTCCTCTTCCTGGTCCTTCTTTTTTTGAACATGCCTGGCATGGTATGGAATCCCAAGACATTCTCTCCAGGTGGGCAATCCACTTTACTTGCTGTTTTTTTGTATGTAATCTAAGATTGGTTCTATGCCAATTCTTTCTCTTATGATCTCATTTCTGATTTTGTCTTTTCTGGCCATTCCAGCAGCTTTCTGCACTCATCTCCATATCTGTGGTGACTAACTTTAATTTATGTTTTATTGTAAATGTCCATGTCTGGCACAGGTAGAGTAGGGTGGGGATGAATATGCCTTGTATGAGATGCTTCTTTGTACTGATCGGTACTGCCTTGTGTTGTGGGAGTGGAGCAAGCTGTCCCAGTACTTGGTTTGCCTTACATCAACCAGTGTAACCAATTATATCAGAGGTCCCCAACCTTTTGGGCACCAGGGACCAGTTCTGTGGAGAGAGGTTTTTCCACAGACTGGAAGGTATGTGGTTTTTTGTGCTGCCTGCATCCTATAGATGGAGCTTTGCTTGTTTGTGTGGCCCAGTTGCTGGCATGCTGCAGCCCAGTACCGGTCCATGGACTGGGGTTTGGGGACCCCTGAATCATATCAAGAATGCTCTGCTCCTATCTTTCAGTGGCCTCATATTATCCCCCACTGAATTTACTACTGTTATCTGAGGCACCTTTATGCCCTGTAATTCTAACTACAGGTAGACCTTGGCTTATGGCCACAATGGAGCCCAACATTTCTGTTGTTAAGTGAAGCATTTGTTAAGTGAGTTTTGCCCCATTTTACATCCTTTCCTCCCACCCTTGTTAAGTGAATCACTGCAGTTGTTAAGTGATAACACGGTTATTAAGTGAATTTGGCTTCCTCATTGACTTTGCTTGCCAGAAGGTCACAAAAGGTGATCACATGATTCCTCAGCTCTGCAACCATCATAAATATGAACCAGTTGCAAAGCATCCAAATTTTTAATCACATGATCCTGGGGATGCTGCAACGGTCTTAAATGTGAAAAATAGTCATAAGTCACTTTTTTCAGTGCCGTTATAACTTTGAACAGCCACTAAATGAACTGGACCTAGAACAATATTTGGGGTAAAGGAAATCTGAATTAAACTAAGGAAGTAAGTGGTTAGGAAAAGCAAAAAGCAATTTTTTTTAGTTACCCATCTCCAAAGAGGAAAGGAGACTATCCTGAGGCTCTGCCAGGACAGGGAACAATTGCCGTGTCGGTTGGTTTTTATTTTCATCTTTTTGGCTCAAAGGACCGGAGCCGAACTTGGGAATTGACTTAGGTGGCAGAGCTGCAAGAGTAAATTCAAAGATGCCTTGCAAATAAATTCTAATCAGTTTTCCCTATGGTGGTTGTGTGATTAGAGGGTTCGTTTGACTTGAATTATGATGATAAATGGAAAAGTTACTGCATCATTAGATTGGGTGCTAATGCGTAGTAGAGAGGATTTCTGCTCATTAAGGAAGAAGCAGCCAAGTTTGCATGCAGCCAGGTTGGCTTTGCAGGGAATAAACACTCTTTACATTAAGGTTTCCGCTGGACAGACCCCGTGTCCCATCATAGTACAATAGCCCTCAAACTAGGAGCTCCATTTAGCCCCAAACAACTGTGGCTAAGCGAAACATTTATTAGGTGAGTTTTGCCCCATTTCATGACCTTTCTTGCCACCGTTGTTAAGTGAATCACTACAGTTTTTAAGTTAGTAACACAGTTGTTAAGTGAATCTGTCTTCCCCCCATTGACTTGGCTTGTCAGGAGATTGCAAAAGGGGATCACAGGATCTTGCAACCGTCATAAATATGAGTCAGTTGGCAAAGTGTCTGGAATTTTGATCCCGTGTCCGGGGGTTGCTGTAGAGCTCACAAGGGTGAAAAACAGTAACAAGTCACTTTATTTTCAGTGATGGCATAACTTCGAACAGTCACTGAATGAGCTAAGGAATACTTGTAACTCATTTCCACATTCACCTGTGCGCCGAATAATAAAACAACGTACCGAACAGTCCACAGTGGTAGAATCATTTATCTGCTGTTGGAAAAGTAACTGTCTTGTATCAACTTAGAGGTAATACCTTTATAACAAAGCATCTTATGCCCCATCACATTTGTTAGTCTTCAAGATGCCGTGAGATTCTTGTGTGTTCTCAATCTGTGGTTTGAAATAAAGCTAGTGCAAAGAGGACGTCAGGAGCAATCTGATCTGGGCCACATATTCTCTTTTATTAAATCTCCCTTCCACCCCCCCCCCCACTTCCCAGTGCATTCTTTAAAAATGTTTCATACCTGTCATATGGCTTAGATTAATGTTTCTTTCATATGTACCTACGGGATTGTGCAGAACCTCTAAAGGTACACAAAAGGATGGATTTGTAAATAGATAGGCATAAAATAGCCAATATATACCCTTTAGGTCTTCATTTACTTAGTGCTTGAGTGGGAATCAAACTGATGCAGTTTTAATTTTATTGTGAAAAGGGAGGCAGGATGTAAGTGTACAGAAGATTCACTGATTGTTTGTAAAGAGAATTTCCACTGAGCTGGCAAATAGGCTTTAGTTGGTGAACTCATTCTTAGATATACCGCTGTAGGTCTGGATTATTGCCTTCTGCCTGATGTCCTGTTTCTTTATTTAAAACTATTTTTGTACTGCATTTGTGTATGTATTTTCACTTGACCTTATGTGCATACCTTCTTGTTCAGGGTAATCTGTTTCTATGGAGAATTCACAGCTCTCCCCACCTTAGCTTACACTGACTAGGTGAAAAGTAGAGAAATTAGAGCTCTTCAAACTATGAATGATAGGTTGTGTCCCCCCCCCCCCGCTATATATAATAAGCTGACAGTGCCAAGTGTAGGAAATCAGGAGTCCAGGGAATTCAAATGAAGGTTTATGGTATGCTAATGCTCTTTACAAGAATCTGACCTACAGGTAGTCCTTAGTTTATGACCAGAACTGAGCCCCAAATTTATGTTGTTAAGTGAGACATTTGTGAAGTGAGCTTTATCCCATTTTACCCCTTTTCTTGCCACCATTGTTAACTGAATCACTGCAGTTGTTAAGTTAACCTAGCTTCCCTGTTGACTTTGTTTATCAGAAGGTTGCAAAAGTTGATCACGTGACCCTGGGACACTGCAACCATCATCAATACGAGCCAGTTGCCAAGCGTCCAAATTTTGATCATTGACCATGGGGATGCTGCAACGGTCGTAAGTGTGAAAGAGGGTAATAAGTCAGGTTTTTTCAGTGCCATTGTAACTTGGAACAGTCACTAAATGAACTGTTGGAACTCAAGGACTACTTGTACCCAACAGTCAAAGCAAATTGGCAGTAGATAAGAGGCAAAGGAATTCAAGGTGGGCTGGACTTAAGATCTCTTATAGGCAGGAATGGACTCAAGACTGATGATGTGTTTGACCCCCCCCCTTGGGGTCAGCCTGGTCATCTCCTACAGGTAGCTTGTTAGTTTACTCCAGGGGTCTCCAAACTTGGCCCTTTTATGACTTTGGACTTCAATGCTTGCTGAAGAATTCTGGGAGTTGAAGTCCACAAGTCATAGAAGGGCCAAGTTTGAAGTCCACAAGTCATAAAAGGGCCAAGTTTATTCTGTAAGAAACTTTAGAGATGTAGGCCATCCTAAAAACCTTCCGGTCTCATCCATATTTCTTATCTATAACCTTTCCCTCCTGTACAATTTTCTTACAAACCCTTCTAAGCCGAGCAGAATGTTAGCCAAATCGATGGAGTGTTTCCAGAGAATTTGTCAGTGAAGTTTGGTAAGTTGGAGGAGGGGCTTTCTGTTATACTTTCTGTCAGCTTAAAAGATGTGAGCAAATTGAGTTCATGAAGGTCACTGTCACTCCCAATAGCTCCCACAAAAATCTTGAACTCTCAGTTAGGCTGGCTTTCGGCAACACTTCCATTTCCCTTTTATGAGGTGGCTGTCATTCTATTATCTGCCTCCAAGTTGGTCTTTACCATTTTAACCTTTTGGGATGGAGAGAAGGAGGCAAGTACATTTATTTTAAATACACACACAAACAGCTCGGGAATACCAAGTTGTATTTTGATCTCTGCCATTTGATTTATCTTTGAATACACAGCTTTTCAGAGAAAAAAGTCAAAATGGGTGCCTTTCCAGCAATGGTACAGACAGAGTAAGAAAATTTTGATTAATGTTGCCTATGTTGATGCTGAGAGTTGACAAAAAACCTTTAAACCTGCCTGACATTTGCATCAGAGGAGCAGATTTTGAACAAGCAAAGACTCTGATTTTTTTTTTTTTTTAACTCTTTAAAATGTCACTTGTACAACTTGTACGGATGGGAAGACTTGAGTATCCCTGACAATTTGTTGAGCCAACAATTGCCTCTTTCAGTTGTCTGAATTGAAAATCCCTCTTTCCCCCTGACTAATTTGGGAGCTCCTGTGCTATGAAATCAATTTTTTTTCTATAACTTTTAAGTTTATCAAGATATAAAATACAAAAGAAAACAAAAATACTAGGGAAATGGGAGAGGAGAAAGGGAAGAGAAAAATGTGTAGAGTAAAGGGGAAAAATGATTGTGTGGATCACAACAAATTGTGGCAAGTTCTTAAAGAGATGGGAATACCAGACCATCTTATTTGTCTCTTGAGAAACTTATATGCGGGTCAAGAAGCAACAGTGAGAACTGGACACGGAACCACTGACTGGTTCAAAATTGGAAAAGGAGTCCGGCAAGGCTGTATACTGTCGCCCTGCCTATTTAACTTATATGCAGAGCACATCATGAGAAAGGCAGGGCTAGATGAATCAAAAGTTGGAATTAAGATTGCCGGGAGAAATATCAACAACCTAAGATATGCAGATGATACCACTCTAATGGCAGAAAGTGAAGAGGAACTAAAGAGCCTCTTGATGCGGGTGAAGAAGGAGAGTGCAAAAGTTGGCTTGAAACTCAACATTAAGAAAACCAAAATCATGGCATCCGGCCCTCTCAATTCCTGGCAAATAGATGGGGAAGAAATGGAGGTAGTGACAGATTTTATTTTTCTGGGCTCCAAAAATCACCTCAGATGGGGACTGCAGCCAAGAAATTAAAAGACGCTTGCTCCTGGGGAGGAAAGCTATGGCAAATCTAGACAGCATACTAAAAAGCAGAGACATCACCCTGCCAACAAAAGTGCGTATAGTCCAGGCCATGGTTTTCCCAGTTGCAATGTATGGCTGTGAAAGTTGGACCATAAGAAAGGCTGAGCGCCAAAGAATTGAGGCCTTTGAACTATGGTGCTGGAGAAGACTCCTGCGAGTCCCTTGGACTGCAAGGCGTTCAAACCAGTCAGTCCTAGAAGAGATCAACCCCGACTGCTCTTTAGAAGGCCAGATCCTGAAGTTGAAACTCAAATACTTTGGCCACCTAATGAGAAGGAAGGACTCACTGGAGAAGGGCCTAATGCTGGGAAAGATTGAGGGCAATAGAAGAAGGGACGACAGAGAATGAGATGGCTGGATGGAGTCACTGAAGCAGTAGGTGTGAACTTAAATGGACTCCAGAAGATGGTAGAGGACAGGAAGACCTGGAGGAACATTGTCCATGGGGTCGCGATGGGTTGGACACGACTTCGCAATTAACAAAAAGGGGAAAAAAGAAAGAAAAACATTGACTTCTGATTCTTTCTACAGCAGTAGAATAAGTTAATAACATTACAGCCTCAACTTTTTATGTTTATATACTAACATAAAAGTACATACTATAGCCATTTTTATGACAACAAACTTATCTAAACAGCAAAACCCAAAGTTTCATTTTTCGTCCATCTCAAGCAAAAAATGCAGAAGTGATGTGTTCTTTGCTTTGCTTAAAGCAGTCAATTTAGCCATCGCTGCTAATTCCATCAGATTTTCCAGTCATTTTACACTATGAAATCAAGAGTACAGGGAAGAAACTTTAGGGTTATATTCCACAGAGAGAAAATGCAAAGTAAATAATTTTGTGAACGGCAAATCTAACAGCTACAGCCATCAAAGGAACACCTTGATTCTTTAAGCCTGGCATTGCATACTTTATACCTAAGACTAGGCTAGCTGGACCAGTCATCAATTTGATGTAAGAGAGCTTCTTGTTCTTCTAGTATTTTTCCACATATATTTTGCATTCAGGATCCTAAACTGAAATAGAATCAAGATGTTCTGATGATGTTAGTTTGGGTAATGAAACATCTGCAAGAAAATAACCAAGCTCAAAGAACACCAAGGATCCCCCTGAAATAGGACTGTTCTTGTCTGGAGTAGTCTTCTTCTCAGAAGCAAGGAGAAAAGCTTCTCGTGGAATGAAGGAAAGGGGGAAAGATCATGGTTAATGGGAAAACCTTACCTTAATACAAGGAGAAATTATAGTTTCTCCATAAATTGGCATTGCATACAGAATGTGCAGTGCTACAGAGAATTGGGATACCAGCGTGTTAATATGACACCAAGGTGATTTATAATCACTCCTAATGTGAACCCAGAGGATGATGGTGTTTGGAAGAAACCACAGTTAAGTGTCTGAATATGTGATGTGAATCCAGCCTCTCTGTTTTGTTCAGTTTTCCCAGACTAGAGAGAAGAGGGGAAAATATCAATACTTTTTTTAATATAAAAGCTGACGTTTTCTTCACTGTTTTAAAATTGCCCCAGCACCACAAGCTGTTTATCTGCTACTCCAGATCTTATTGAATTAAGTCAAATGGATGGAGGGAAGAGGAGAAGAGAAGGAAGACAAAGAAATAAACTCTTTCTCTCTAGGTTGCTTGGTGAGGAGCAAAGCTCTTTAAATGTTCTGGAATATGCAGGAAAAGGGCTGGGGTCTAAGGCAGGAGGAATGAATGATAAATCCATCAGCTAACAAGATAAGTGCCTTGTTCCTCCATCTGTTACCGCTGGGCCCTTATCTGGGATTGGAGCATGGCAGTAGCGATCTATCTTCTGTCAGGTATTATATTCCAAATTCATATGAATGAATTTTCATGCTAGCAGCAATCCATGATACAGGCCTGGGCTGTGCTACACTTGTCCTGAGGCATTTCTTGTCCCTTTACATTGCAAGAGAGTTTTTTTTAAACTGTCATTCTCTCTCTGGGAGCAGGCATATGGCAACTTCTGCTATGTTGCTTCTGTGGAAGAAGAAGGATGGATGGATGGATGGATGGATGGATGGATGGATGGATGGATGGAAGAAAGGGAAGAGAGAAAGAGGGAGGAGAGGAAAGAAGGAGGAAGGGAGGATGGGATGGATGGAAGAAGGAAGGGAAGAAAGAAAGGAAGAGGGAGGGAGAAAGAAAGAAGGAAGGAAGGAAGGAAGGAAGGAAGGAAGGAAGGATAAATATTTGTGTTCCTTTCTTCTCTAGAGTATTGTTTTATGCTCTGTCCAAAATAGGAATATCCATGGTGATGACCATGGACTTCAAAATGGAGGGTGATTAAAGCCCCACCTCTTTCTCCATGACTGCAAGGACAGGGCTTTGATTGTCCAGTTGTGCCCATCATTTTGAAGCCAGTGAGTGTTGCTGTGACCGTCTCTGGTGTCAAGCTTTCAAATGAAAATTGAACATCCTCAGCAGATGACTTTCCAGCCTCTGCTGGACCATAACCAGTATTTTTTTTCATGATTAGGAACTCTGTAAAGGAACCATTATTTACCTGAGATGGAAATTCACTCTAGAGCAGCCTTTTTTTAATCATTTAAAAAAATGTGAAAAGTACCATCAACTGAACTGAGTTTCTAACAGCTTAAGATGGCCGTATTTATTAGCTTTCCTAGAAAAACATATTGGTGCTTTACTTTTTCCTGGATTTTCACACGTGCCCCCCGTCCTCACCAAGACTGAGTTTTCTGCTGTGGTGGGATTCAGCCAGTTCACACCATTTCGGCAGAACCGGTAGCTAATTTTTTGTTGCCCAGGCCCAGAATGGACTTCCTGGAAGCAGCATCCACACAGAGAACTGGTAGTTCACATATTTGAATCCCACCACTGGCTTTTTGTATCAGTCAGAGATCATGGCTATATGTCCCCTGTAACTGAGGCTCTTCTTTTTGACACTTTGGGGCTTGTATGTATTTGAAGATATTGAAATTTAAGGAGCATGTAAATTGTTGGGCAACCTGGAGAAACCCTAGCAATTCAACTTTTGCCCCTTCTTCTTCTTATTTCATAATCTCTAGCATTGGGTGCTCCTGTTAGCAGCTTAGACAGTAGCTGGCCCCAGAAGCTGTCTTGCAAATGATGTTTGGCATGGATCTTGAGAGCTCTTATTAATCTCATTTGCACTTGTGCATGAACCTACATGAATTCTCCAGGGTAGTCCTGGCTCCAGGGCATTCTGCAAATTGTGATCACTTCGAGCACCTCCTTCACCTCTTTCAAAACCTTCTTAAAAACATTTTGCAAGGGGAAAATCAATATCACCCCTCCCAATTTTAAACATTATTTCCCCAAGCTATTTCACATAAATGCAGAAAGTTCAAGAGAATTCCTTGGTTTGATGAGCGATAGCTTGGATGAACTGAATGTATTCCAAATAAGATTTCCTTCAGCACAATTACAGGGAGGGGAAAAGAAAGAGAGAGAACAAAATTGAGATAATACAATAATTCTAATGAGTGGCACAAAAGAAATCCATAAATATAACTGCGAGCTGTAAAAGGCCATGCCAATTCAAATAATGGCAAACGCTTTATTAAATTTGTTGACCAATCATCATCTTTCATTTTCTGAAATCATGCAGATTTTCTTTCTCTTGCCATAACTCTAATGAAGTAATTCAGCCGTCTTATCGTCTCCCTCCCCTGTTCTTTAAACCTGTAATGCAGAATTTAATTGAAAAACAACTCTGGACTCTCCCAATACCGTGCAATATAATTTTGAGCGTGTGTACGGGTCAGAGAAGAAATTTAATGAGTTTCATTTGTTTATTCAAATGTACATCTGTCAAATGCCAAAATAAAACAACAGATTTAAGAGACAGACACAGACACAGAGATAGAGGCACTAAAAACCTTTCCGACAACAATAAAAAAAAAATATAGTTTATAAGCTTGAGAGCTTCACCACCATCCAATAAAATTGGGTTTCACAAAAAGTTGCCTGTTAATAAGTCCTTTTGAAGACAATATGGTTTACTCTCAAGTAAACAATTGGTTTATTGGTTTAGGGGCTGCCAACTGTGAATTTCAAGAGCTGTGGAGCGATGGTGGTAGTAAGTATCATAAGCTTGTTATTAAAACTTGCTAAGATTTGTGCAAGCAAAACGGAAGTGTTTCCAAGCTTGCTCTAGGCTTAGTTCCCCACTTTGCTTATGCAAACCTTCTGGAGACCTGTTCAACAAAGCAGTGGCTGGTTTTCAAAGCATTTTCCCTTTGCTTGTGGGAAAAAAATGGCAATTTTACAAAAACTCACTTGCTTTCTTTGCTGAAGTTCCAGTGGGCTGTTGCAGTAACAGAAAGTTTGAGAATCCCTGGGCAGGGCCAGCCTATTGTGATATGATCGTGACAGTCATTTATTATGATGACTTGATGACTGAAGGATTATTCAGAGTTGATCCAAAATGGTTTTCTTGACCATAACTGATAAGGCCTGTCTCCCTGCCATCCACATTGCCATAGATTTGTTTCCTTGATGATGGATTGAAACAGATGAGAGAATAGTAGAGTAGTGAGATCAATGCTCCATTTGTAGGGAAAAAGTAGAGCAGAAGGTGGACTTTAGATGTCCAGCAGCTATAAATCTACTGCTTGAATATCAAATGAAAAAAAAAAAAGTTATGTGGCTGTTTTTCTTTTCCGCTTCTATTTTAGCCTTACCACAATCTAGCTTGGCTAAGAAATAGTAAGAGCACTTAGACTTATATATATACCACCCCATAGTGCTTTACAGCACTCTCTGAGCAGTTTACAACATCAACATATGGCCCCCAACAATCTGGGTCTTCATTTTACCGACCTCGGAAGGATGGAAGACTAAGTCAACCTTAATCCCCACCAGGATCAAACTCCAGACTGAGGGCAGAGTTGTCTGCAATACTACATCCTAACTACCAAGGCTCCCAAGAATAATCATTGAGTAGGATCAGCTTTAACATTCCTTGGCCTAGTTATCCTTTGTACAAACTTTCAATTTACTCTTCTACAAGGCCCTCCTTGAATAAAGAGTACCGCTCATGTTTCTTCTTCTATGTGGCCTTGGTGGATTTGACTCACTCTGTATGTAGATGCTTTAAAATCCCAGTTCTAATTTCACTTAAGCAGCCAACCTTCTCCTGAAGCCAGGACAGGGGCTCTGGAATCCATTCCTAATTCTTCCACCAGCCTTGATTCATCGGCTTCACAACATCATTATTAGCATCTCCCGGGGAAGTGGAAGGAATAGAAGATCTTACAGTCGGATAAATACCATTTGTTTGTGTTAGTTTCTCTTATGAGGACTGATAGCGTCCCTTGTTTCTGACATAGCAGTTATTATTAATTTCCCTGTGTTTGCACTTGGATTTATGCTAACGGAAAAGAATGATAACAACTAGTGTCAAACTTTATAATTGGTTGCGAGAATGTGAGGAGGGGGGAGCGGAGGAAGGAATAAGCTATTTATAATTCTAGTAGGCTGCCATGAGCAGACAAGGTGTTTCTTGGCAGATGTCTATATCGAACTTATGCACCATGTGTTGGATGAATATCCATAATTTGTTAATTCCATATTTAACAAACACACTGAAACTTCGGGGAGCAGAAAATAGGTTGATTTCTTGTCAGCCAAATGCACGAGATTGTCTGTTACTGTTTGTGGATCCTCCAGCAAATTTGGTGGCTCAGTTGTACAAGGTCTGTGGAAACCCACAGCCGTGAATTTGGGTAGATTTATTTGTTTAGGAAACTTAGATCAATGCAGACCAATAAATGTAACAAAAATGAAACAGGTGTGATAAATAGAAAACACCAAAGTAAGGAAGTTGAGGCGTCTTAGATATGATCCTCAGTTCCAAACGTACCAGAGTTATCAGACTCTGGCCTTAATATCTGAGGGGAAAAGTAAGTTTCTAAAAGGCCAACAAGGCTGAGGCCATCTATATCTCTGGAGGACACTGTTCCATAAGGCGGCCCCTGCATGATAGAAATTCCAGTGAGTGGCAGGTTTGCTTCTAATTGGGATCAGCATAAGAACAGAAATGGTGTCCTTTCATTTGTTGAATACCTATGGAGATTCTCAGTCATCCAGGTCCCATGGTTGTCCCATCCAGGTCATGGTTGCCCCATGGCTGTTTTTCAAAAGGCAACTGGACTTTGTTTTTGCTCGAAGGTATTTCACTTCTCATCCAAGAAGCTTTTTCAGTTCTGACTGAATGGCAGGGCATCAGTCAGAACTGAAGTAGCTTCTTGGGTGAGAAACAAAATGTCTTCAAGGAAAAACAAAACTCCAGTTGTCTTTTGAAAAAGCACCTTTGGGACAACCATGGCCTGGATGACTGAGAATCTCCATAGGCATTCAACAAATGAAAGGACACCATTTCGGTTCTAATTGCTGATCCCAATTAGAAGCAAATCTGCCACTCACTGGAATTGAAAAAGCACCTTTGGGACTTTAGTTTTTTTTTTTTTTTCAATCATTGCTGGATCAGTCTTCTTACCTTCTCTAGTGGTGCCATTAGACCACGAAGCAAGACCCTAGAACAGTGGTTCTCAACCTTTTTAATGCCGCGACTCCCAACCGGTCGTAAGTCGAGGACTACTCAACCGGTCATAAGTCGAGGACTACTCAACTGGTGCAGCACCGTTTGCAGAATGGGACTTTTGGCGGGCTCAGCAGGGCAGAGACAGCATGGACAATTCCTATTGGCTTTTGAAAGCCAATAGAATTAGACTCTATTCAAGAGAGTCTATTCTATTGGCTTTCAAAAGCCAATGGAATAAAAGGGAGTAGCACAGCTAAGGAAAAGGGGGAAAAATGGCGGACTGTGTTGTTTGGCGACCCCCGTGAAATGGTCGTTCAACCCCAAATGGGGTCCCGACCCACAGGTTGAGAACCACTGCCCTAGAAGGTAGTTTTCAAAGATACATGAGGAGTGGCAGCATTATAGGAGAGAAGGAAGGAGGGATCCTAATACATTCCTGCCATTGAAAAAGAAGTGAGAGAAACAGCTACCAGGAGATAGTTGGGCAGAAACTGTAGATAGACTTCTCTTGCTTGGATTAAAGTATAAGCCAGCAAAAAAATAAAAAAATGGATGGTGAAGTTCTGCCCTAAATAAACATCCTTTTTCACAGTGAACATCTGTATACTTTTTGAAGGGCACATGCTCGTTGCGGTTGATTTGTATGCCCTTAGAGAGTTGGTGACTCACATCTGCACTGTTCTTTGCAAGAGATGCCCAAGGATCAAATGAGGGGTTCACAAACAGAAAAGGGGAGGTACCGGGAGAACCCCCAAGGTGCCAAAAGCACCCCCCCCCAAAGAGGCTCAGAATATTGGGCAGTTTTTTTAAAAAAAAAATTCTACTGGTTTGATTGCTTTTTTTTTTTTTTTTTTTTGTGCACTTGGAATCTTCACCACCTGCTTTGAAATACAGGTTTAGGTCTGTCCACGCATAGAAATGATAAATAGGAAGAAGTAAAGCTCCAGGAGGGCCCATCCATAAAGACCAGCTGCAGGAGGATCAATAAGAGAAATGCAGACACTGGACCAGTGGCAAGACCTTCTGGAGCAGAAGGCAACCGTTAAGGAACTATCTACTATGTACTTCTAAGTAGCAGCAAGCAATAAATTAGTAAAAGGCCTCGGCACAGATTCCTTTTCATTTCAGATGGGATTTATTCAGCTGGTTGGATGGGATGCTCCTGTCGTGTCACCCCAGGATCTCTGGTCGAAAGTGAAATCAATCTCTTTTTTTCTCTGTATGAGGCTTGGGACTGCATCCGTATTGATTTATTCAACAGAGGGAGACAAAAATGGCAGAGAAGGAGACACAAATACTCCTTGCCACTGAGTGAGCCTGGCCTTTTCGTATGCAGAATACCAAGTGGGGCGTGCATTAATCATTTCAGAGCTGTTTGGAAGTGCGCGCCGGCATTTGTCTTCTATATTAAAAGGGAGGTTGAGTCCCAGGGAACAGGCAGGCAGGCAAAGGGTCGACTGGGGGAAGATGGAAACCTCTGAATCAATTAGCAGCTCTGGACTTCCTCCGGCTGCTTATCTCTGTCCGTTTCATTTTGCCTTGCCTTCCTCTTCCTCTTCCAGCTGCCTCCAGCCCAAGGCAAAGAAGAAGAAAAAGGCTCATAGTGCTTTCTTTTTGACACATGGCGATGACCCACTTTACCAAAAGGCAGGTTGAGTTACTCTATGCCCGGAGGCAATGTGAGAGGAGCCTCCGGGGTTGTTCTACCATCCCACACCCATGGCAAGCATCCCTTTATTTTCTCGAGCAATCCATTGAAGACGGATAGAAGAGTTGTAGAATGTGAATGACCTAGAGGGAAGGCTTGGGGAGATGGCACGCAGGGATGCGTCCTCTGCTCCACCACTCCTAACGAAGTCTCACCACTGTCAGGCTGGTGACAGCTTCTGCTGCTCCCCTGTTAATATGCCTTCGAATTAAGCCCATACATGTTTGAAAAAGGCAAGAAAAAAATGTTGGATGGATATTCTTCAGATGAAGCTGCTGTAATGTTCAGTTGATGAAGGGGTGACATGAGACAAGATTGGAGGCGGTAATGCATATCAAGAATTCACCTTGGGTAAAGGAGACCTTCCAAGGGAGAACGTTACACACAGTCCCATCAAATTATGAAGACAGTTGCGGTGCGCAGGCAGTCCCTGACTTACAACCACAATGGAGCCCAACATTTCTATAGCTAAGTGAGACCTTTGTTAAGTGAGTCAAGGACCACCTGCATTCTATAATATAGAAGTCCCCAACTTTTGGGGCACCAGGACCAGTTCTGTGGAGAGAGGTTTTTCCGCGGACCGGAGGGTGTGTGGTTTTGTGTGCTGCCTGCATCTCATGGATAGGCCTTTGCATGTTTGTGCAGACCGGTTGCTGGCATGCTGTGGCCCGATACTGGTCCACAGACCGGGGGTTGGGGACCCCTGCTATAATACATGCTTCAGTTATGCAGAATATACCATATTTACTAAGTAGCAGTCTAGATGACAATCTTCTATAGAAGTGTTTCTCAACCTGCTGGTGGTGCTTTGCTGGCTGGGATAATTCTGGGAGTTGAAGTCTACATGTCTTAAAGTTGCCAAAGTGGAGAAACACTGTTCTGTAGAAGCCTACAGTTGCCTGGAATTATTTTTCTACAAAAGAAGAGGAGAGCTTTTAATACATCCTATGCTCAGCAACTGATGCTTGATATCCATCGGGAAGTCATCTGCAACTGTGGAATCAGATGTCTCTAAAGCAATTTGAAAATTTGGCTTTATTCTTTTGAATTAAATAAGTTTTCCCAATCAAATCAGGCTGATGTAGTGATTCAAATCATGTTGACTTTCCAAATTGAAGTGACCATTAGAATTGAATCAACCTGACAATCAGAATTGAATTGCTAATGCCTAGTGAATCCAAATCTATTCACAAACCCCTAGTGTATATACTTTGTTAGCTTAAATATATAACTTGAGATAACAAAGGCTGTTGTGGGAAGTGATGTAATTCATGGTAGCAGGACTGTGAAGGAAAAGCTCTTTCAAATTCTTGAAACGTCTCTATTTTCAAGAAGATTGATACAACTAAAACTGAGAGTCTGATACTGGGTATCATTTACATTTTCTCTGCATCCATAGCTTCCCCATTCAGTTCATCAAATTAAAGCCATAGTGCTTCAAGCTGGTTTATAATATTTGGGTTTACCAACAATTCCACAGGTATTTATGGTAATGAAATTACAACAAAAAATGTGCAAGTTATTGCCTGAAAACAGTTGCCATGCTTTGGTTGATAATAGAGCTGGTCCTGGACAGATTAATGTTGTTGTTTTTTTGTCACTCTGGCCAACATACCCTAATTCAGGGGTGTCAAACTCGCAATGTCATGTGACATGACGTGTCGTGATGTAACATGACTTTTTTTGCCATTGCTGGCAGTGGGGTAGGTGCAATTTCGCCATGATGCATCCGGCCTGCGGGCCGGCAGTTTGACACCCCCTCCCCTAATTCTTACCTGAAAATATGGATCTAATCTACTAGTTATCCACTTCGTTGTTCAGAACAAAATATGTAGTCTTTCCACCATACTTTCTGAGTAGACACAATTATGAGAGGCATTCAGACATTCTCTAGAGTTTGTTGATCTTTCTCATGCAAGCCCTTGGCTCCAAGTTTAACATCATCTGTTTTGGAACTGAAGTATCTTTGAGATTGAGGCATTCTCATTCTCTCCCTCTTCTTGGGCTCATCTTTGCCCTCGTTGTTGTTTGAGACTCTTGAGGTATTACCTCTTCTTTTGCTCTCTCTGTAGAAGGAGCTGGAAGGTTAAACAGAGATAAATAAACCAAAGGAACAAAATGGAATTCAAGGTACATATTTTAGGACTCAGAATGTAACAAGCAGAGAGATGCTTAAGAATAGAGAAGGGAACAGGAAACAATTGAGCATGGGAGTATTTGGGGAACATGTCATCTCTTTGTTTATATCTCTGTGCCAACAGATTGTCTACTTAATATTTTAATTTTTTTCTCATCACCTCTGCCAGCAATGGCACTAATAAAGTTGCTCTCCTGCATGTCATGTTCAAGATTAGCAACTAGAGTAGAAAAATCAATGGAGGTATGCAGTGTGCTCTAAGGATCTATATAAGCAAAGGAATAAAGGACGTGACAAGGGTATTGGGATAAAGCCAAATAATACTTTTTCCAAAAATTGGATCATTAAGACTATGGATTAGTTTTTGTCTTAATTACCCTTAGACTAGATCTATTGAAATCAGTGGGAGTTTGGCTTCATCCATTCAAACAGAACTAGAATCACTTAGGTGAGCACATAAGAAGACTTCAAGAAGTTAGGATGAGTAATATTTATTGAAGAAAGTTAGGAAACAAATCATTGCGGTCATTCTTATTTATAGAAATAAATTTGAAGACCTCTTATATTCTGCTTTCCTTCCTGTTCTTTATAAAAAAAGAACTTGCCCCTCTCTTTTGAGCAGGCTGACCTATTTCCTTATGTCCTTTATTATTATTTTTTTTCCACAATGATCGGATTTATTCTTTGCTTATTTTGTACTAACGAGGTGAGAACTAATTCTGACAACTCTCTTGTCACATTATTTTTAATGGCTTATGCTCTACACATCATCGCTATATCTGGATCCAGGCCTACTTTCTGCAATGTTTTCCTGGCATTGCAGTAAAGAATAATTGCAGAATGTAACAATGGTCCATTTGAACTTCCCGATCTCGGGATTCAAACCTTTAAAATGGTAGCTGTTATGGTCTCCCTTTTGTGGGAGGTATAAACCTGAGACAAAATGGAGGGCTGCAATGGTTGCTAAAGTTGTGTGTTCATCTTTCCATTGCAGACATTCGTTCAGTGAGCCACAAAATATCTGAATTGTGCTTGCTAGCTTATTTATTTATTTATTTATGAGACTTATATACCGCTTTAAGTGCAAGCACTCTCTAAGCGGTGTACACCAGTAAGCAATGTATATATATATTTATGGATTTCCAGCAGTTCTTTCCCCTGCAATGGTATATATGCCTTTATAATAGGGAGATGGACCATTCTGGCTGAGCCCCATGGAAATGAATGTGAGCCAAATACTGTCAGCCTTTTGAGGTAAGCCAGAGCAGAAATAGATGCCATTAGGACTATTAAACTCTGTTGTGGCAAGGTCTAATAACAGAAACTTGAAAGCCTGTGGAAAGTCTCTCCCCTCCCTTTTTAAACCAAGGAAAAGCAAGATAGGGCAGTCTTGAGTTGCTTCTTCACCCTCTTCTTCCTTTCAAGGCTAAGCTGATGTTTACCTAATGGCTGTTGATTAGTTTTTTTTCCAGGGCCATCTCTATTATTCCTGTACAGATACTTTATATTTCCTTCTGAAGCATCTACTTTGAACTGTCTGTTGCTTGAAAGTCTTAGTTGCTGCTCTTTGTTTACTTATTTATTCCTTGCACAGCAGATAGCACACAGCTGTCTCCTAGCCAATTTCCTTTTCTCTGGGGGGGAAAAAAATGACCCCTTTTTGTAAAACGTTTGGTGGAAATCCATTCTTGGTTGAACTATAACCCATCTTAGATGGGTTTTCATTCCTGCTTGTTTTTCTCTGTTGGAATTTCCTATTGTCATTATTTGAGACTGTAGTATAAAAAGCCTGTTGGCGAAGTGGTTAGAATGCAGTATGGCAGGCTAACTCGGCCCACAGCCAGGTGTTCAATCCTGACGGTCTCAAGGTTGATTCAGCCTTCCATACTTCTGAGGTCGGTAAAACGAGGACCCAGATTGTTGGGGGTCAATATTCTGACACGGTAAACCACCCAGAGAGTGCTGAAGCGGTATATAAATCTAAGTGCTACTGCTATTGCCATTTGTGGCTCTTAGATTGCTTTGCTTAAGAAAGTTTTGTAGAAAGCCATATGGAAACGTTTGCTGTGTTAGGGGATATAATGAGTTATATTCATAGATTGGGTCAGTTGGAAAGGACTGGAGTGAGATGTCCTTCTCTTGTTGCCCTGGTTCCTTGATTTCTTGTAAAAGAGTGGGACAATCTTTAAATCTTTGTAATTGGGATCCAGATACTCTTGTGACGAGTGCCTTAGAAATGTACCGGTAGTAATAAGTCAATATCTTTGTGTTAGAGCTCTGAGAATATCCAATAATACGAATTGGTTTTGCCTAACGGAGTGATCCTTTCATCCCTCAGATGGAGCAAGAGCTATTTGAGGTTATAAGCTTCTGCTTTCCTAGTAATGCTGCTCTCAAGGTGTTTTTATAGCCATTGAATAATTAAAGAAGAGTTAGAGAATGAAATCGTCTAGGGAGGCTATACCCCTATCTTAATGGAGCACAGCAGAATGTTTACTGCAGTGTTTGGATTTGGAACAGTTTCCTAAAAACCTTTCCAAAGCAGCTAATATTTGCCGAGACTGCAAATGAGTCAGCTTTTAAAATCACTAGCCATTTTTCCAGTCTTTTATGTTCAATGTAGAAAACAGTGTTTATACTGTATAGCCGGCTGGATCTGAAATCAAAACAATGTTCTCTCTTTTGCAATTGGCTACAAATTCACTGGTTAACCAAAGAGTAAGGTTGTGCAAAATCTCCACATTGGTTTTCTGGGTTAAATTGGAAACTCAGGTTGAACTGACCTATAAATTAATTTGGATGTACAGAAGTGGCGTTTTCCGAATCTATTCAGAAATTGGAATCCATCTGATCCGATGATTGCAAACATCTGAATGAAATTGGATCAATACCTAATCAAGGAAATATATTTTGCTTATTTTTAGAATCCTTCAAATGGGAGGCTAGACTGTTTTTATACTGTATTGCCAGCTTGACTACTGAATACAGACTTCAGGGTCGAGAAATCTCAGCTTCAATTTTTAGAAAGTCTCTTAATATAAAAAATAAATAAATGTATAGATAATGGCTTGAAGCGTTGATTCAATATCTCCTGTATTTGAGAGCATATTCTAATCTAGAGAAAGTTTCAAGTGAATTTTTATTATTCAAATCTTAAAAAAAGTAGCTTCATGTTTTAAGAAATATCCTTCTCCAATTTTTAAGAGTATTTTCAGAACATAAAATGGACAGTTTGTTCTTGGCAGCTTCTTAGACTATCAAAAAAAAAATACAGTTAGTTACGGTTAGTTAGTGATAGTAATTAAATGGTAGCTCTTTTCAATGTTCACAGTTAATGAAATACCGTATTTCTACAGTCTAACATCTGAGAAGAATTAATAGGAAAAGGCTGTTGTCAGAATTACTTTCTTGATTGTTCCTAGATTTCATGGATCTTGAAATGAAATGGTACTTAAGGATTTACAGATTCTTAAATGTTTGGATGCTATGCAGTGTTAGAAATATTATCCTGCGGAAATCAAAGGACTTACGTGTGTCTTGATGCTTGCTGTACTTTAGCCAGTTTTCTTTTTTTGGTTTAAGACTAGTAAGGTTAGGGAGGAAAACATACAAGGATGTTATCTTATTGACTGCAGCTTTGTAGGTAATTAGTCAGAGAGACAGAAGCGATTCCTCTTATTTGTTCTTTGCGTCTGAATTTCAAGGTAATGTGTTGCTCCACACATTAAAAAAAAAAAAAAAACACCTCTTTATGGAGTTCTGGGTCTTGCGCAGGGAGTCTAAGTTTAAATTTCCAACTGCTTCTGGCATGTGGGTTTTACTCTGAATTGCTGTCCAAACTTCTAACCTGGGGAAAAAAAAACCCACCAGCATTTTGTCTTGTGGAATTATGCATCAAAGGTCATGTTGAGCAGAAACATTGGCAGCTGTACTATCTTGGTGAAATCTCACCCCAGTGTAAATCCATTGCAGTCAGGGTTTTATTGTGGTTACTTTTTATAATAGCTTTTCATTTTTTAAAAAATTCTCTTGGCCTTTTGAATAGCAATAGATTTTTAAAAACAACAAGACAACAACAAATGAAGCAAGCAGCGTTGCAGTGATTAGGATATATGTCTGTGTGGAGAGAAAAATGCATGCATTAAACCTCTCTTCACTGTTGGTGAAATGAAGGAGAGAACCAACCTAGAATTAAGGAGAAACTTCCTGACAGTGAGAACAGTTAACCAGCGGAACTGCTTGCCTCTGGAAATTGTGGGTGCTCCACCACTGGAGGTTTCCAAGAAGAGACTGGACAACCACTTACTGAAATGATATAGGTCTCTTGCTTGAGGAGAGGGGTTGGACTAGAAGACCTCCAAAGTCCCTTCTAACTCTGTTTTCTACTCCAATGTCCCCACGTAGGGAATTTTTTTCTTATAACATAGATAGGAGTGCGCCCCCCTTCAAGTGTAAGGTCAATTCTACATCAGATGGCAACGGCCCTGGATGTGGATGGTGTAATCTAATAATTCCTGGAAGTTTAAATATTTATTTTTGGAATTTTGCTGAGTGGTGTGCTGGCCTAGAGATGGAGCTGTCGCCTCAGAATCAGGGGGCTGTGAGTTCGATCCTAGGTAGTGGCAGATATTTCTCATTCTGGGCTCAGTGAGTAATTGTACGTTGCAAACTCCACATAGGTGTCAGGAAGGGCATCTGGCCAGTAAATTCTAGAGGTCTTTTCAGTCGCCCCAACTCCACCCTGATGCAAGGGATTACAGAGTTGTTAAAAGAAAAAAAAATGCTGGAATGTTGCTGAACTTCTGTCTGTCTGTCTGTCTGTCTGTCTATCTGTCTGCCTGCCTGCCCACCCACCTACCCACCCATCTACCTACCTACCTACCTATAATGTCTGTCATCTATCTATCTATCTATCTATCTATCTATCTATCTATCTATCTATCTATCTATCTATCTATCTATATCTATCTATAATATCTATCTATAATTATCTATCTATCTATCTATAATTATCTATCTATAATTATCTATCTATCTATCTATCTATCTATCTATCTATCTATCTATCTATCTATCTATCTAGCTAGCTAGCTAGCTAGCTAGCTAGCTAGCTAGCTATCATCTATCTAGATGATAGATAGGAAGAGAGGTAGAGAGGTAGAGATAGATGTAGATGTAGATATAGAAACAGACCAACAGACCTACCAGGATCTAGGCAGAAAGAGAACAAACATAATTCTTTTACTTGCAGAACAAAGACAAAACATGCTCTATATGAAACTTCAGGTCATTTTTTTTTTTGCTGGATAACATGGTAGATGTGTTATGATTTTATATTCAAAGAGAACTGTCTCACGTAAGGTGTCTGGTGAATTCATAGCAATGAAATATTTGCAAGGTGCTAAATAGAAAGGATTAAAAAAAACCCTCTTAGGAACATAAAACATAGTATAATGAGGTTGGAAGGAACCTTGGAGGTCTTCTAGTCCAGCCCCATGTTCATGGCAGGAGAAGGGGAGGAGGAGGAGGACCATGGAGGCTTTGATGTGCTCTGAACTTGGTTGTGTGCTTGCAGACATTTCATTACCAAACTAGGGAATGTCATCATTGCTATTGCCAGGGAATGCCTTCCAGTGAATGGAAAAGTGTGAAAGAGTGAGGTTTATTGCACTTAGAATGAAAGAAAGGCCCAAAGAAGAACCCATTGTTCCTCAACCTTTTGGCTAGGATCAAGAGAAGAACCATAGCCCAAACAGCTGGTATTCCAACCAGTTAAAAATGAGTATGAGAATCTTAGGAAGCATCTTTCTGTGCCTCCTTTTCTAGTGGTGCATCCGTTGCGCAATCTCATCTTTCTGTGCCTCCTTTTCTAGCGCAATCTCAAGGCACAATATTGCACGAAACACAGATCACCTTGTCCACTCAGGTGATCCATCTTCACCTTGCCCTCCAGCCAAAACAAGCAACTAGAGATTGGGGCTGGGACCATCTGCTTGATAGCAGCAGTGCTGAAATCATATGTGACATGTACTGGCTGTTAGTACTGAGCTGCATACTAATGGTCCAGCAGCACCCAGGGAGGTGAGATAAATTGGGAGGAGAAATGGATGAAGCCAGGCTGCAGCTTCTGGCTAGCCACAATTGATTTGTCACTGGGTCCGCTGATGAATGTGGGAGAAAATGCAGTGGGTGATAAAATGGAAAGCCCATAATTAAAGGAACAGCTTTCTGTTTTTAAATGTCATCCATGCCGCTTGATTTTTAGAGGATCTTTCCATCTTGCCTCTGTTAAGCAATTGAAGCATCTTGCAAAGCAATTTAGGTTGTTGGGATATTCAGCTCCACCAGAAAAAACGATCTAGCCTAAAGCCAGGCATTCTCTTGATGTATTGGAGCTGTAGCACCCATATTTCCCAATAGTGATGGCCAATGTGAAGAAATGGAATCCCTCAAGAAGGAGAACATTGGATTGGACAAGTCTGATCTTAAAATGGAACAAGATCTCTCTCAAGCCAGAAATATCTCTGAAGGCATTGAATCTTAGGCTCAGCGATGCTTTGATCTCTTCTATATTGGATAGTGTTAAAAGATGTCATAGGAGAAGTAGACTCTGCTGTTTGCTTATTGCTGTCTGGGAAGACCATGAAAAGGCACAATAGGGCAGTGTTGTAGTAAGGGAGCTAGACAAGAGACAATCCCATGTTTGGGTTCTGCCTAGGTTTGTCTTAATCAAAGAGAGAAAGGCTAGATATTATCTTATAGGCTAGGTGGTGATCTAAGGAAGAAGCTGAGAGAGTCTGTGCCAATGTAGCATGCTGCAAACTGGCAATCATTGGTAATTATTGCAGATGCCAGGCAAAAATAAAGCTATGATGTTGTAAACCACCCAGAATCACCTAGAGGTAAAACGGGCAGCAAGTAAATCTAATAAATAAAAATAAATATGATTCTGGAGATGGCTACCAATTCATCTTCTCACCACAGCAACCGGGAACCTGTAATGGAATGGGTGGGTGATCTTAGAGGACGAGGGGAAGAGACACTCCCTAGGAAACAATCAGAGAAGAGAGGTAGGTATCAAGTTTCAAAACACTTTTTTTCTGCTGCAACAGTTATTGCTTTTCAACTCGCCAATGAACTCAGGGGGGAGGCAATTGGATTGGAACGCAGACTTCAGAGATTAAGAAAGCAGACCATGGGAACCAAGGATAATCACCAGTTGTCTGGCCAGACCCAGAGACACTTTCTCATAACAATATTGCTGCATCTAATTGAGCATCGTGACCTGATCCAGAGGGAGGGGCGAGAATTCTGTGCTTCCACTGTGTAAGTCTTGGATGTGGTTTTGCCAGAGCTGGTTTTGCTGTCCTATGTGCCGAAATGATGTAGTCAATAAAGCTTTGCATTAAGAGATTGGATTGTCCCAAGAGTGCTGGTTTGGCTGGGTTCAGTCAGAACCTTGACAGCAGGAGCTCCCAATGGCTCAAGAGTCAGAGGAAGAACCTGCCCTGGTTGACCAAGCAGTTAAAAATGATGGCTTTGCAAATTCCTACTTTCAGACTTACAAGATTCTGTTCATGTAGCCTTTACGATAAAGTAGAATTTGTTCATTTTGTTGTGTTTCCTATCTGATTTACCTGGAAGGGTAATGCCTTGAGACACGCACCCCTCCATATTTAGCCATTGATTAAATGGAGAGTTAAAAGTTAAGAAGGATATCAACATTTAAATAGCACCATGGACAGCTGTTTCGAGCTGTTTTAATACAACTTGTCCACTTATAGGCAGGACCTTGCTTGATTGAAGCATTTGTTTATCTTCCTTCTAAGCCTGTAAAGGGAAAGTTATCTTACCTTTCAAAGAGTTTTCCATGCATCTGGCTTAATTTAGACTCCAGGAGAGTAATAGGTTTTATTTTCCTCCTTGGGATGCTAATTTTCTATGTTCCAGATGACAATACAGGAGCACATTAAATCCTACAACGATCCCACAGCTACGATATAAAGTTCTGGGGTTTGAACTGTGTTTGCATGA